>NW_011360856.1:10815-47338 GCF_000735185.1 Notothenia coriiceps | reverse complement strand
GAACAGAGTCGCTATATCGCGCTTCGATACGATTCGATCAACTTCCCTATCGTCGATCGTGTTGCGACTACTACACGGTGGAAACCGACAAACTTTTCTTCCGAACGACTCCTGGGCCCATAACCTGTTAAGTTAAGCTTAGTTCTGCAGCTTAACGTTGCATTCGGAGAAAAACACGGAGATGTAATCCATTTAGCCAAGCCTGGCATATTTTATTATAAGGGCTGCACGCATCACTCTCACGGGGACAGCCTCCACTGGAATGAACTGGTTCCACACACACGTGGCAATCAAGAGCTGTGATTAGCCTATAGGAGGCAGGCATGCATCCTATACCCCTTGTCCTTGCGCCTCACTGTGGCACAAGCACAACATTGCACATCACATGGAACAGTACAGTACCACATACAAGTGAGGACATATATCCCATCAAATCTCAACAGTAATGTAGGCCTGTTACATATATTATTGAGCGATATATATTATACATACTGTTCTGCTTTCTGCACTGGCCTCAGCAGCTGTTCTTACTGTAAACACCGCGTCACAATGAAAGCAGTTGTATTAAAAAAAAAAAAAATTATCCTAACATCCAGGGGAGATGTGATTAGTGCGTAAACAAACGGTAAAGGGCAGAAAGTCTGATGCACATTTGATCATCTTAAATAGCTTTTAAACATCACTGTTGGCTGAAATCGACTCCGGAGAATACATCAGTGTACCCTTGGTTATAGCTCCTCCAGAGAGACTCCTCTCTCCTCTAAATCAGTGTATCCTCGGTTACGGCTCCTCCAGACAGCCTCCTCGATAATCGATCCTCAACGAGCCTTTAGAGAAATTTGTTTTCCTTCGAGACGGCGCGCCGACATCCGTTTCCGGGTCGCTGCCGGAGGACCTGGGAGTCCTTCTCAGGTCGATTATTTTCATTTCTATATATATTGGTCCTCGGTATCACCGGAAGTTGATTAGTCTGCGCCATCTTGAGTACCGTCCCATGGCGGTTATTTCTGCCGGAGGATCGAGGAGTGATAATGGAGGAGTGATAATCGAGGAATCACCAGACCATCCTCAGATGAAATCCACAGATACTCGCCCCGCCCCCTTACTGTGTACCGCCCCTTACTGTGTATCGCTCACTGATTGGACGATGCAGTGCATGCACTGATCTGATGCTTCTTGACATGAGAGCAGTTTCCCAGCGGAGTGAAGAAAATACATGAAACTCACGAGAGTCACTCGTCAGTCTATACTGTGTTTTGTTTCAATTCATGTATCATTTAGTTACAAATATGTGATATATCTGAACAACAAAGTGGTCAAAAAATGTTTTATTCATTTATTGGAAACATTTTCATGATCGCTTTTTTCGTTTATACATTTTAAGAATGGCGTTTATCTTTTTTGAGAATGAGTTCTTATTTTATTTAATGTATTTGGGTCTACAACAGATGATACACATGTTTGTGTCAGTAAATGTGTCCTAACAGAGGCGGGGGTGTTTGTGAAAATAACGGGGACAGAGCTGGCTGCTGTCAGACGAACAGCTGTGCGGCGTCATCAAAAACGGACGTTGCTTCATGTGACGCTCCGGAAGAAAGGACGTCCCATTGCTCTTAAAACTAATTTCCCTGCTTCTCGTGGTTTCCTTGCGTCTCTCCATGCTTCCCTGGTGGGAGGGACTAAACGCAGAGAAACGACCCAAGTGAGTGACGCAATCATTCCATTTAATCGACCTGAGAAGGACCCTGGGACGCAAAAAATTATAGAAATGACAAATGGCTCATTTCGGAGGACTCGCGCGTGTCTGCTTGACGTCAGGATGACCTAGGGGCCCGCTCATCACTGTGCGCACTTCTGTGACCGCAGTGAATTATTATTGTTTCCTTCCGGATTTGTCAACTGTTATGTAGTTTATTTATGTATCTATCTGTTTTCATTTTGTTACATATTCTTTGTGAATAATTTCTTAAAATGCAAATAAGTAAATAAATAATGGATAGAGACCATATCCATTTTCTGTACAAGGCTGAAGACTTTTTTAAATTTCTGCTGTTAATATTGGGGATCTATGGTTCATGTCTTTTTTTTTCAGTCTGTGCAATATTTTCATACAATAGAAGCAAAGTAACAAAGTGACCTTTTTATTGAGAATCATTAACAGTTTTAGGGTGCGGTAGAGCGACAGCTCAGCCTTAGTATTTATTAACCACTTCTGAGACAAATCAGAACTGTACCTTTCAACATGATGTACATAGCCTACAGCATGGCTATAATCCACACACAAACGAGAAACAAAAAAACATGCATGCTTCAGTGTCACCTTCAGCAAAGTTGCCATCATCCATCCAACCATTCCCATATTCCCTTTGTTAAATTAAATGTACAAATAAATAGCTAGAAAACACAAACATACGAAATAGCTGCTCACAATTCTTTACTCCTCTAAAACGTTTCTTAAATATTTCTAAAATGCTGCTTTCAATACACTTGTTGTACATCAGCATTATTAGAGTGTTGTTAACCATTCTTCTTCCAGAACAATATCATTAAGATAAGAAAAACACATGCAGCCCTGAAGTGTCTGGCTAAGTGTGACATCTGTGACATGGAAGAAAAAAATCAAACAAAAACTTCAAGCTGAAGGTTGATGACCTTTCCCTTTTAATACAGTATAAACAGGGCATATGGTGGGAAGACAGAGAAGAGGAACATAATCACAGCCTTGTCCTCTTGCTTGTCGAGATGCATGGATAAGGCCTCATCACTGCCTAGGATGACTGTAGTATTGATCTGGTTGCCTGTACAGTTAACCAGAAGAGTAAATTATTCTAATCATTTTAATTTTAAAATGTACTTACACTAGTCCAGTGCTCTAAACCTCTGCTCCACTGTGCCCCATTACCAAGTTTTGATAGACTCTGTAGCCAAATAATTAAGATGGTTTAAATGAAAATGATAGCAAAAAAGTAAAATCAGATCATGTTATGACATTTTTGTCAGTTGTTGACCTGTGGAAAACCTTTCAGAGGTTGCATCTACCTGTTCCATTAACCGACCTAGTCAGGGTCAGGGACTGGAGTGTATCCCACCATGCTTTGGGTGAGTAGAAGAAGATGCTTTATATCTCTCTCAAGGCTAACAGAAAAATGCTTTAAAACCTCTGTATTTTAAGCCCTATTTATTAACAGCATTTTAAGGACATCAAATCTTAACCCTGTTAATCAGACTCTGTGAGACCCCCAATAATGTTAATTGACAAAAATGTTTCAAATTCTCGTATGGCAACTAGGGTATGGTTAAGGTTAGGGAAGATTGTTGTCATGGCAAATAGACTATGCTTAGTGTGGTTAGGGTTAGACAACCAAAGCACTTGGCCAACAGTTCAGCCTGAGAGTGGTGTGAAATGCTAAGAGTAGCTTATGTAACCAAAAGCCTCTAGCCTCAAGCAGAGAGAAGAACAGACTTTAGTGTTCCGTTAAGCTCAGTTTGGTTTCTAACTCCACATCCCCAGATTTTATTTATTTTCAAACTTCATACAGAATGCTGACTTAAGTGATGACACTTGACGTCACTGTGTGGAGCGTCACATAAAGTAGAACTCCTTTAAACCTGGAAACTAGTTGATGTTTAAAAACTGTTAGTTACACCTTCGAGGAGTACAGATAATGTTTGCGCCTTTTAGAGGTGAACGCTTTTATGCTTATTATCCAGATGTTGAAAAGTCAACATTTCAATTATTTTCTCTCTGTTAGTTGCATTCATAGTTGGTTTGCGTGATAACAGATGCTATCTGAAAGAGAGACTTGATGTAAATGGAATCAGTGTCTCCAATGAACCTGACATCTGTTTAAAAGGTGAGAGGAGGCAACATTGCACAAACATTAGGAAAACGGAACCAAGGCAAATATCTGAACTCAAGACTTTCAGGCTCAATACTAATGAGTATTAGTATTGAGGCCACATATGAGGCAGTAAGTAACTGAGGCACAGTTCCATTACTGAACTAATGATGTAACTGAGCTGGAATTTCTGAGGGCACAGTGCAATTGAACATTGTCGTAAAGAACATGGTAGACTGTGGACATACGTGAGAAAAAGTCTCAACTATTGCATTGAGTACACTAGTCTGTCCAAGGCCCATGCACATATTACAATATACCAGAAGGACCATGTAGTTTGAGGGAACCGATCCAATGATCCCAGGCCCTTCACATGCTGCTTGCACCAGTCCCTTGTTCGAGATGGTGGAGGTACTTAGCCAGATAGAACAAGTTTATCAGTCAGGACTTGAATAAGAGTAGAAGCCTCTCCGAAAAGGATGTACATTCCACTCTGACAGCCAGAAACAGTCCATTTGTTTATGTAGTCATTGTCTCTGTTTTTGAAAGCATAGCAGAGAGAATGCTGGAGAGACTGCTAACAGTATTTGTCAGTAATATTGCTGTCCATTTAGAGGGGACCATGAGTTGTCAGCCCACAGCAGCTGTCCTCACTTTGGACCAGATTTAACCAGATAGAGATAGACGGTTAAGGTCTAGAACTTGGCCTTCCGGGACGATTCAGTTATTCTTGGGTATCCAAACTTGATTAATTATTGCAGTATTGGTTCAGTCTTTAACTACTGATGAGATCCATAGATATTTAAGAAGATCACCAACATGCTTTTCCTGGATATCCCTTTGGTATGCTGTATCTGATTTAGACCAAGTAGTATCCATATATTACTCTTTTCCCACAGTTTCAGTGTGCCAAATCACATGTATTTCTAAGCAAAAGAGAGACTTTTTACACTTCATACATGTCTTTGCTCATCATTCAGCTTAATGAACACATTGTTAAAAAAAGGACCACAATTTCTCAATGTATGTTGGCTTAAATAATATTGACATAGAGTTGGTTAGTGTTGCCGATCCTATTTTCTAAATTTCCTCTCATGTTGCTAGGATATTCAATTAGGGCACTATTTTCCAATCAATTACCAGAAATCTTCCATGGACTGTATAAATGATCTGCAAACAATTTTTGACTGCTTTTACTAATACATAATAGTGATTCTGATAGTGTTAGCTGTGTTTTGGTCTGCATTATCACCTTGCAAGTGCAGATAAACAGTGTTCTATTTGATTTGATAAGTTCTAGTTATCATTTACCTAATGCCCTAACACTAAGGGCTCAAAATGGCTGGTTTTTGGCACACAACAAAATCCAATTTCCATTAATTTTGTATACCTTTTCCCAGTCTGAGATTACCAGCCAGATTTCTACTGGCCCACCACTTTCTAGATAAAACACATATGATCTTATTTGACTCACCTGATAAAAATATACATACCATAATTAATCCTTTGGCATCAGAGCAACCATAGTTTTTGTTTATTTGAGGAGCTTTTTAAACCTGCATTATATTTCAAACCACATATTTTAAGGCCATGTTTATAAATGTATCTGAATATCTCCAGTTTTCATTTAGTACATGAAAAATGGCAAACCTGAAGCTTTGTTTATGTGCACTAATTGCATTATTCGTATAGAAGTTATTTCTGTTTCAATTTAAAGTTTATCTTTGTCTTTGTTTCTGTCTATATTTCTACTAGGTATTTTTCTAACTTGATTTTTTTTAGAACTTATGTTATAAATCGTATGATTAGAAAAACAGTTAACCTGCTGTTGTGTACTAAGTGCTGGGTGCTGTGATAAAGTTCCTCATAGCTCAGTGAGAGATTCTAAGATACAGTACCATACCAGTGACATACATCCACTTGACCAAAGACTTTGTTGAGTACAATCCAGGTATCTCGACAACGTGTTCAGCAAGGAAGAGCTGTTTTTTTTCCTTCACATTTTTTGCCCAACCATTGTCACACAGAAAAAAGGATGCAGTGTTGATTTCTTAATGTATTGCTGGCTCACTCCAGGCCAAACGTGCTGGTTTCCTCCACCGCAATCAGCAGTTTCTCATACAACATGGTGTATGAAGGGTATGGAGGCAGGTCCAGACGATTAAAACAGGTGTGAGCCCTGAGAGAGGAACAGACAAAGAGATAGACAAGAGTAGTTAGAGAGTTTGGAGATTCATTTCTAACAGAGAATACATGATAATCACATCATGTTTTTATGATTTTTTAAATTTATTTTTTAATTCAATTTAACTTTAACAACATCAAGGAGAATAAAGGACACCAACACAATCTATGTGGTCTTTCTATGCTAACCCGATCCTTAAGTATTTTTGCAATACGCACTTGGTTTGATATAAACAAAGAAAAGATGCTAAGTACACTTAACATTCTGAGACGTCTGCTTTGTTGCCGATGGTGAGCAACAGACATCTGAGTCAAACATTTCTGGCTGAATAAGTCTGATATGATTGCCAGTATATGGCCAACTTTTTATTTCCTGTCCTTTTTCCAAAAGGGCAGTTGGCCACTGTACATATTAACAAACATCACTCTGACCAGAGGAAATAGTGCATTTGTTGGATACTATTTTCATCTGTGCATTTATACAAAGTTGTTGCTCTAGTGAGTATGACTGGAAGCTCGACCATGTTAAAAATAAACTACAGTGCATGTGCTCCTGGTAATAAGGTAATATCTTAAGGATTGCTTGTATCAGATACACACACTAAATCAGTGGTTCTCAAACTTTTTCTGTCATTCCCCACTTTGAACAGGTGGGCCTTTTCAAGCCCCACCTGTTCCTCATCGCTCAAATAAAATGGTAGGCCAAGCTTCAAATTGTCAAATGTATCGTTCTATAACAGGGGTCTCCAACCCTTTTTTAGGATGAGAGCTACTTTCAAAAAATAAAACAAGTCGTGAGCTACTTTTACTCCTCTTTTTTTGTTTTTTTGCAGTGTATATATTTAGCACATTATAACATATGCTTACCTTTAACCTTTGTGTGGTGTTTGGGTCTGTGGGACCCGTTTTCAGTGTTTACTCAAATAAAATGTATTCGATTTATTTATTTTAACCTGCTTTATTGGGGGATGGACCTCACATCCTCTAGGGGGGTCCGGGGGCATGCTCCCCGGAAGATATTTTTTTAAATGTTGAAGTTAAATGCCTCAATCTGGTGCACTTTGAGCACAAAATGAATTTATGGATACAGCTCTCAACACTCATATGAAAGGGAGCTGTATACTTTTCAATAATACAAACATCTTTAGAATATGATCACAACCAATAACAAATCATTTAAACTAGTTTATTCTTATCTTATGTTACCTAGTTAGCATTCTTTCTTTTTATTTATGCATATTTTACTAAACACTCCCCTTTTAAACTTTTTTTACTGTCCTTTAGTACACATTGGAATGACTTCTTACACCTAGGCTATATTAAATAGATAAAGGTGTGCTCTCTCTCGCTCTCGCACACAGAGGCTGTGTGCTCCTCCGTGGCGATGACGGCTTGCGTTAAAAATAAAATAAACGTGTAAAGTTGGGGGACACAAACGGGATTTAGAAAAGTGTCACGGTTAAACTCCTTATGAAGTGGTGAGGTGTCGCTCCACATTGCTTTTCTTCCCGACTGCAAAAAACTCCCGTTCATCGCATCCATTTGCGACCCACCCATCACATCTCTGCGCCCCACCAGTGGGGCGCGCCCCACACTTGAGAAACGCTGCATTAATGTAACAATAAGAAACAATTGGTAGTTTCACCATTCCCTCTAGTATTTTGCGGGCTGGAAAAGAGTCATACATGCTTCTCTGTAAATTCACACATTCACTCTGCTAACCATCCCACCTAAGACATACAGTATATCTCAATTGCAAATAAGTCAATACATATGGAAAAATTGCCTTTTCAATGTAAAAAAACTGCTCTGGAGAACGCCACTTCATATAGACTCTGCCTGTTTTAATGGCTTTACCTCGGGCACAGACGTTTGTAGTGACCAGAACTTTCTCCTTTCCGTTTCTGAAGCGATCGATGACAGCGGCCCTCTGCTCCACCTGCATCTCTCCGCTGAGCAGCGCCACCTGGTGGCCTTCTCTGGACAGCTCGCCTGCCAGCCAGCCCGCAGTCTTCCTTGTCTAGATCAGGCAGAAAACCGTGTGTAAATGACTTAGCCAATAATCCGACAATGGTAATGTAACAAAGGTCCAAATGTGAAAACTTGGCAACACAAGCCCACAAAGGCACTGTGTTGAAAGAGTTGGTAAAGTAAGCAAACTAAACTGAAAGTGTTGCCAAGCTCTAATCTCACATATCGAAGACACAGATAAGAAAGCTTTGCAAAAAAAATCTGTATTTCTTTAATCCTATACAATTAGGGGTTCAGCTGAGAATGTATTGCGACCATGAAAGTAAATTGCATGAACTCACATGGCAGAAGACCATGGCCTGGGCGATGGTGATGGCTCCGTAGATATTACACAGGGCTTGGAACTTCTCCTCTCTGCTGTTGCACAGCACATAGTACTGTTTGATGGTATCCAGCGTCTCCTCCTCTCTCTTCAACTTGATGATGTTGGGTTCAGGCACAATGCGCTGGGCGAAGTTCAACACAGTCTCTTCAAACGTGGCGGAGAACAGTAACATCTGGCAGTTTTCAGGCAGCATCCTGAGTGGCAGGTAAGAGAGAATCCAATTTACAAGCTAAAAAAAGTAGTGTATGCCAAGATCTTCCAAGATCTTTTTTCTTCTCAATGAACCCGTTTCTTTCTGACCTCTGGATGCGGATGCTCTGGTCCTGGTGACCCTGTGTGGCGATCATGACGTCGGCCTCATCAAGCACAAACACCTTGATCTTCTTGGGGTCTATGAACTTGAATTTACTGCACCAGTCCAGCATGGTACCAGGCGTGCCAATGACGATCTGTTCATGCAGCTTTGTGCCCCGTGGCACTGGAACAATCACAAGAAACAAGTACTTGTTAAAAAAAGATCTCAGCAATATTTAAAACACAAGAAAAAAATAATGGAAAAAATATATATTTTTAAATGTAGATCATCCATTGTAGATGTAGCAAAGTAAACAACAGAGAAGTCTTACATTTGTTTCCTCTGATGGCGTAGACGAGTTTGACCTCCTCATATTGTTTTCCCATCTGCTCGATTACCTTGCCAGTCTGGAGTGCCAGTTCATAGGTAGGTGACACACACAGGCACTGAAGGACAAACAAAACGAGTGGGAAGGATTAAGGGCGAGGCCTTTCAAGGATACAAAAACATGTGGCAGTTACAGGGAGGGACACTACCACATACTGTGATAAGCATGTCATAAAAACCAGTTTCAAAAGTAAAGATTGCGATCAGAGATCTCCTATAATAGCTAAATAAAGGGGATACCAACCTGGGGATATTTGTTGTTGGGTTCTACATGACTGAGCATGGCCAGGACAAAAGCAGCTGTTTTCCCTGTTCCCGACTGTGACTGGGCAATCAGATTCTGTGGACTGGAAGACACAAAGACTTGGAACAAAGGCAAATGTGGCAAAAATAGTTAGTGGTTTTATTTATAAGTATCTGTTGCAAGTTCATCTTATAATTTAAAGTTCATTGAAAGGGTTGCGATGAACTAGGTTGAGTTATTTCAGTGAGCCTGTAAGATATATAGCCTTATTAGATGACTCCGCTATTGTTTAGAGCAACGTGTACTCACGGTTCGGCCAGCATCATCGGTAAGGCCGTCTCCTGGATTTTGGATGGCCGGTTGAAACCCATGCCGTACACACCGTTAAGCAGCTGTGGTTTGCTGCACAAGGAGGAAATACACATTGAGCCAAGTCTGAAGGAAAACCGGTTTGTAAGCATCCCATTAAAAAACACTCCAGGGTAGTAGCCCAGAAGATCTACCAGTTAAAGGACAACAATAAGGAAAACGCCTGCAATATATACAGGTTATGGGGATTAGTGTAATATCTGTTTCTCTAAAAAATTGAGAGGTGAATGGACAAACACAAGATTTACTCACAGTCGCAACTCCTCAAAAGACTTGACAGAGTAGAGCGGAGAGTTGGGATCCTTCTGAAGAACTTCCACTTGATTTGTGTTACTGACTAGATTACTTCTAATTAACTTGTTCAATAAAGACTGCGCCGCCTTGTCGTCTGGAAAACAAGATATATTGAAATTACTCCAACAACTTAAGAAGAGACAAAAAGGCTAGAAGACAATCGTGAATGTCAGACAGCATCTACAGAGGACACATATGTTGTGGTATAAATATAACAGACCACCCACCTTTGTCGTCTTCATCTGCAGGCTTCTTTTCTTCCTGCACTTCCGACTTTGCGGCTGCACTGCTGGAGTCTGTTGCTATTGCTGCCGTGCCTGCAAAAGTAAATAAAAATAAAGAGGGTTATTTTTACAACCAAAACCAGTGCTTGGATGATTTAACCCACTAAATGTTGCACACACACTTACCGTTTGCCTCTGGTTTCTCTTTTAATGTGAGGCCACCGATCTGTAAAGATAAACATATAGTCGTTTGTCTAACAAAATGCTCTCTGGCATTTTATGAGTTAATACAGCATTATAGAAAAGAGGCACAAACTACTGCTCAATCACGATTACTCCATTACTAGAGCTGTTTTAAAGCCTCTTGCATCATTTCCTTAATAGGCAGCTAAATGCTAAAGCTAGTAACTAATTGAGCACGCAGCATCTCTGCTCGAGCTAGTTACTTCCACGACAAAAAGACACCACAGGGTAGGTAAGTTTATATGACCTGTCGGTCAAAAAAGGCACTTTATTCAATGTCAGCACTGTCGTTTAATAGTTCATACTTTAAGAAATCAGGATGAGCAGTTAAGTTTCATTTCAACAGCAATGGAACAGGCCAAAGCATCCTTTAAACATGCTAACAACACGTTAGCTCGTGTTGCGTAAGTTAAGATTTACCGAGTCCGCCGCGGCTTCTTGCTCGTCCACCGCCTGTGCCCAAGAGTCCGTAGCCATTGTGGAGTAGTTTCTTCTTTGTCACTTTCTTGTCACTCGGGATAACTCAACTAAGGAAACAAGCTCACAGTGATGAGTCAGTAATGTGAAAGTTACTATTTTCCACAATGGCGTGCCGAAACCGTTTCTGGGCACCTGTGCAACCGCTCACATGTCCGGGTGGAAGGCCAGTGCCCCACGATGATAGTTCCTATGTTTTTTTAAAGTTCCCACTTGGCTTACAAAAACCAGCAAGCATGACGGACTCCTCAATTCCAAATTAACACAACTAATTTGCCTTGAATACATTGTATTTTAATTTTATTTGGATTGGAGTCGGAATCCCATTTAACAGTTATCTTCAGAGCCTGTAGGTGGCATCAAAACGTTCTGTATGGAATAGACTCACCCGATCTAACACGAACACACGCACGCACACACAAGCACGCACGCACGCACACACACACACACACACACACACACACACACACACACACACACACACACACACACTGTGACTGACAACAAAGATGATGCAGGTATTTTTGTTATTAATCCAAAGGGGCAGTCCACCTGCCCTAACAAAGAAGACAGAATAGACTTTATATAGGAAACCCAGACACCTAGATTCATGTTGAATTTATTTTAAACATGTTTTCACTGTTTCAAACATTGTGCTGTTATTCGAAAAAATAATGCCTCATAACTGTTTTTGGTTATTCAATTTTTGTTTTGTAGAGACACCTTGAAAGAGCACTGATTGTCATTATCCTAGCCTGGTTTCATAATCTCCCCCTTTGATAACCATGCATTACCTTAAGGTTCTAAAAGCCTTCACTGAGATTGCTGCAAACGTTGGGGGGTCAAATTATTTGTTTAGTTTTCCCAAAATAATTGTTATTTTGGTTGTAAATGCTCATTTTGTGTGAACACATAATTGACAGCTGTATTGAAATAATGAGGAGAGAAATCTGAAGTATTAGGCCAAAATTAAGAAACATGATTGAACCCCTGTGATGCAACCATGTATCATCATCATTAAACAGTAACAAGTATACTGAGTGAGAGAAGCTGGATCCCATGTGTAGAGAAAGCTCCTTTTGAAAGAGTAAATCATTACAGTTTCTTAACTTAATGTATATTTTCCACTCAATAAAACAACAATAATCATTAAACCACGTATTAAAGCCACCAAACTTAGTTTTCTTAAAAAGCGTATTGAAGAACAAAAGAGTCACTCAATAAATCTGATCGATGTTGGTAGTTAAGTATTGGACACTTGAGATCAGTGATCCCTGGAGGATTTTGCTTGCTACTAATCTATAAGAGCCATTTGGGACCACAGTGTGTGTGTGTGTGTGTGTGTGTGTGTGTGTGTGTGTGTGTGTGTGTGTGTGTGTGTGTGTGTGTGTGTGTGTGTGTGTGTGCGTGCGTGCTGCGTGCGTGTGTGTGTGTGTGTGTGTTCAGGTTTTTTTTCTTGCAGTTAAAGTTATAGGAGAAGGTTGATGCAACAAATATGAAGCTAATGCCAGAAACTGCACTGTTGAAATTGGGGAATACAGCTTTCACTCATGTGTGGCACTAATTGTTGCTTTAAGAAACTATTCCCACAACCATTTGTTTTAAAGAAGAAAAACTTTTTGTAAGTGCGCACTTCACAATTAGAGGGTTATTACTATGTTACCAGGGTCGTCATTTTAAGCGATTGGTAAGGTCTACCTTTGTTTAAATTGCAAAACAAGTAAAAGGATTGGACGTTTTAAATGCATTTTGAAGGTTTTAAGGATAATATAATAGGCTATAAGCTGTAGGCGATTTCAATGTATTGGACCAAGGCAACATGCATTACACATTTAACCAAGAACATTGCTGAGAAAAGATCTTTGAAATGTCTTCCTAATGAGTCACTAAGAGGATATTGAGATGGGGAACAAAAGAAAGATTCACTGCCCGGAACTGAGAGTTTGGTGCTGTAGATGAAGCCAGGCTATTACCCAGAGTTGGCCCCTCTAAGGACCACGCAGGAGCACCCGGGGTCACCTCTGGAGCCAGATCGCTGCGGCTGGCCGCTGCTTAAATGCATGCAGAATTGATTTCACACGTTTCCCCTGTTCCACTGGGATAGATAGATGATGACAGTGGCTTTGGATTGTGCTGAAGGAGATTACATTGATCTCTGTTCCGCTGTCATCCAACGGTCAACGCTGCTCTGTGCGTGCGTCATTCAAAGTGTATCTACATGTATGAGTGCGCATAGGTTAGTTGACGTGTGTCCACATGTGAGAGAGTCTCTTAGATCGACAGTTTGGAGACAATTTTGTCAAAGGCTTGAAAGAGTGGAGTTTATTGTTGCCTCCAATCAGCTGCCTTGCTGGAGGTATCCATGGCAACTGAAAGAGTAAAAGTAAGGCTTGAGGTCTCCAGAGAATTTGGAAGAGACAGAGAGAAGGACTTTGTATTGCCACATAAGGACTAATTTCAACCGCTGAATATGACAGAAAGGGTATCAAAGTGGGCGCAGTAGAAAATGGTGATCTGTGTGAAAACTCTGAAGAAAAGTCAACGCTCGGCACATAAATACATCATGTAAGATCTCTCAAACACTACTCCATGCTCAGAAGTGTACAGTATGTCACACTCACAGTCTATGTAGGCAATACACTCTTGTGCTCTCCAAAAATGTATACAGTAACACTTCAGTAGGAGGGTGCGAACACAAGAGCTAAAACTTGATGATCTGCCTCCACCGCAAAATACAAACATCGTAGATATGTAATGTAGAAAGACTAAAAGGTAGAGAAGGTAACAAAACATTTGGTGCTTTTTTTAAGTATTAACAATTGCCTTTAAGTCAACCTTTTGAATTCTTACCCGCAAAGGATAATTGTTCAGGTATTTTAACTCTTCATCTGGAAGTTAGAAGTTATGTTGGTAATGAGATATTTTTGTGGGGGAAGATCTTAATTCATTCGGAAAGACGTTTTTCCTCATATTTGCAAAATTTCAGGAAAATGTATGGGCACTCTTTTTTCCCTTTTTTAATTGTATTTTGGAAGTATGTGGTATACAGCAAAGATTTATGAAGTGTTTGTTCTTAAGTGGTATAATGTGTCAAACACTCCTATGTGGGATGGTCCGGCACAATGTTTTGTAAAACAAACACAGACAGTCTTTTACACAGAGTTACCAAGCACACAGGCGGTAGACAAAGGGCTGGAGTGAAGGAATAACAACTGGAGGTAGAACTGAGCAAAAAGAAGCAGTTATAACTCAGCAACAGACGTTATGGAAGAAAATGAGCGCTAGCTGTTTCTAAAACATATTGTGGCCGAGGAGCAGCCATGAAGACAGGTGAGGCTGGACTCTACAGTGACAACTGGTGGGCAGGTGCAAAATGAAAAGTCAAGATAACATCAACAATTATCTGGTCAGGCTTCAACAAATACATTTGATTTTTAATCACAGTGGATCAGACCAATCAGCATGCTGTGAGGAGCTAGGGACAGAGGTTAGCACCTTAATGGCAGAGTTCCACAACAATGTCTATAAGCCTTATAAAGTTGTTATGGCTAATCTGTTAGCGATCTTTTGCCTTATTAACTATCCACACATATCCATCCTAGTCTTTATTTAAACAGTCTTTAAACCAGACTGAAGTTGGCTCATGTCTGGACCATAGACTGGATGTGGTTATTCTCAATTCCAATATTCACTTCCTTTGAGCTCTGCTTTCCCAAACTCTTGAACAATATATCTGGTTCTTCAGACACTAAAGGTATACTATGCCCAAAGATACTTTCTAACTTTGTGGGTCTGCTGTTGGTGCAGTGGAGTATTTAAGCGTGTTTGCTGAAACAGCAGCCAGTTGTAGCTGGAAACGATGTCGATGACGGTGGTGAGAGTGAACAGGTAAGTTGTATGCCATAGAACCCTAACAAGGAACGGATAGACCCTAAAGCGCTCTATGGAGTGGAGGGGTGCAGCAGAGTAAGATGTGTGTGGGTTGGTCACTATGATTAAAACCTTACATACAGTCATTTCACCTCATAGACATATCGACGAGTGCATCTTTAATATGTACGGTAAAGGTATTAATCCGATGCATAGCAGTCGAGGGAGGACTGGAGGATCAAGGGGTATTTGCCATGACATGAAACATATTGTTTTAAATAATGTGTTGCATTACTTATGGTATTGATTGTTAGGGTAATCCTCTCCTCCCATTGGTGGGATTGAAAAACATGGTCACAGTGAATAGACACAACATTACAATCATATGTAAATGTTGAGATAGTAGCAACATTTTGTAGATGAATCCATTTCCAATCCATTATTCTTTGTCATATAAGACAGTAAGTTGAATATCTTTAGGTTTTGTTGGTTAAACCAAAAAGGACGACATGATTTTTAAGGGGCTAAGGGGACTAGACTAAACCATGGAAACCCACCTCTATTTCTCATAACAATTTACCTCTGAATAACGATACTAAAGGGTCAAATAGTCACACAAACTTTGCTACTTGTAGTTAATGTATGCATCCCACGCAATATGGCTTCCAAATATGGTTTCCTTATAAATACTTCCTGTGATGCTGCACTGACAGCAAAACTGTGTGTAAAACTATGCAGCAGAGTCGGTCTCCTCCATCTTGTTTTCTCTTTCTTTAACATCGGGGCATTTCAGTCCCCGGTTGTCTATTGTCAGCTAATTAATTAGAATCAAAGGGAGACAAATCCTGTAAACACCGACATGCTGAATGCACGGGTCCATAGGTGAGAGACAAGCTGAGGGGGAGAGAGGGAGATTTAGGGTGGATTTTCCCCAGACCTCCTCTCCTCACTTTCTTCTGGTAGAAGTCATTAGGATTCATACCCCTGATCCTTCACTCTGTGCAGGGTCCTTATTGCTTGCTCCATGCATCTCTAGCAGGAAAAATAAATAAAACCTGCACACCCACCCACGCCAGAATTAAAATGGTGATGCAGCTGTTGTCTTCTGTCAACAAGAGTGAGCATACAAAGAAAGAGCGAGAAAAGTGAGATAGCAGGAGGGATGGTACGAGGGAGAGTGAGAGAGTAAGGGCCTGACAGCTGGTTGGTATTCCTGAGGCTTAGCCAGAGAGGCTGATGGTGCAGAGTGGACATCACCAAGGAATTTCAATGTGGATGCAACGTCTTGCTGTTGTCAGAGTCAGAGCTCCAGCCTTTGTGTTACACACCTGACTGTTTTACAAACAAGCATGCGTTTGATAGAGAAACATATTTGTGTGCATATATTCAGATTTTAGCGTTTTGATTACATGAACATGGTCCAACAGAAAATATTGTTCCTGATGCCTCTTAATGAGAATAATCAACATTACTTTTATTTCATTAAACACCACATGAACAGTTTTTTTCTGTTTATTATAGGTTATAAAAATCAGTTGTGTACAATGTACTTTTGTAGTCTTCCTTTGTAAGGGAGAAGGACTTATATATAGGGGAATCCCCCTCAGGATTTAGTTTTAACCATTTAAAAATATGTAGTCTTGTGAAAATGAAGAACAACATTTTATTGTAATCGAATGCTGCAGCCATAAATATAATGGATTCTCCAAAGATGTGCTTGCAAAATACGATGCACAATGCAGGACACTGCCAGACAGCATGGAAATTATGAATTAATTACCTTTAAGCTTCTTTAGCTTAGGGTAGGTAACAGTTGAGAAAACAGAAAGAATAAACTATATTTTAAAACTTGAAAAATCCCTCCCACTCTTTTCAGGCCTACTCTCCCAAAACTCAGAGGACTTTGCACCACCAAGTTCTGTTATAGCAGACCAGTGAGAGTGAAACCAAAGCCCTGTTTATAAGGTTGTATTTATTACAAAGGTTGTTGTGAGTTGTGAGAACGGTAAGCAGGGAGAAGCAGTGTGTTTGGACAGGCTGAGCCAACAGGATTAAACACAGTTTCAGTCCCAAGGTCGGCCAGGCAACCACGAGCATCTGGAACCAGCCTCCCTTTCTTTCTCCGGGGGAGACCCAGCTCTCACTGAACCCGACCAACGCTCTCAACAAACAGCTGGATAATTACATAACAGGAGGTGTGGGCCATATAGCCCTGAGCCCTTTGAAAAAATAAAGAAAGACATTTAGCAGACTTTCATACACTCATGCAGTTTGGAGTTCAACAGTCATTGACGTTCACGCGACCGTGTTCATTCTTCTACTGAGGCCAAAGAGCTTCAAGGCTGTCAAGCACCGGCTCAACAATTTTCAATTCCTTAATAATTTATTGATGGCGGGCAGTCAAATTGCATATCAATAATGTAGAAGGGCTCAGTACAATGTTGATACAAAACACCCTCTCAGTCGGGCTCATTCATGCTCACAGACCTGCAGACGTATGTACTATGTTTAGTCCCATGGCCCAGCGCTGGCACACTGCATGACTCCAATCTGCATCGGTGAGCTGTGTAATGTTAGTTGATGATGGAGCAACTATGCTTCTCATGATTCTGTCTTTGAAGGTTTGCAGGGTAAATCAAGACAAATAGACTAATAAATTGATATAAATAATGATATAAATACGATCTATTCTTAAAATATTTCTCAGATGATATTGCATTTTATTTTTCCTATCCTAAAGACAATATTTCTGTGCAAACTCGTACAAAGAAGTTGGCAACAATTTGGCGACAAATACACCACCGCCGCCGCTCTCGGTCAATTGGACAGCTATACTGTGTGGTTGGTCTCAGGCCAATCACGCATGTAGGACAAATTAAGTGACCAATGGCGGATATCCATCTAGGTCAGCATCTTTTATTCAGCAGGCACGCGTACACAGTTACATGCCATCCCGCCCCGGGGCCCCTACAGAGACCCACTCTGCCACCGAGAGATGGCCTACCATTTTGTTCTGTTTTGAAAATGATCTCCATGCATGAGATTAGCTGGGGGGCCCACACGCTTTTTCCCTTTGTTGTGCATCCCAGTTAGGCTATGTGACTGTGTGCAGGGCCTGCATGTGTGGTGCCATGCAGGCTCGCATTTGTGAGTGTGCATACATGTACGCTTGTGTGTGTGTTTAACGAGGGGGTTCTGATCGTTGCAGGGGCGAATACGACCTCGGTGAAGACATCCGATGCCCATTCTGTGTATAAAAGTGTAATGCAGTGCTGCTGAGCTTCAGGAGAACGCTCATAGCATCTCAATCTGTCTGCAGCGTTTACAGCAAAGCACAATTTGCAAGACAAACCCTGGACATTTGTATATATAGGAGATGTCTGTGTGTCTGGGATTAAGGCAGGGTCATGGGTAAGACATGAAACTCATTAGGATCACGAGAGACTTTTCCTTGAACTGTTCATGACCCCCGCACTGGTGCAATGCGCCGCGATGCATGGAATATCATTCCTTAACATTTAATATTTTTGCAGATAATTCATTCATGGGAGGAATCCACTGCACCAGTCAGTGTTTGTGATAGAAATCAACAATCAGGTGGCCTTAAATAACACCACGCTGAATCTACACTAAGTGCGCACTAGTATGTAAAGTTGGTTATGAGGCTTTACGATGCCACTGCACCAAAATGTAAAAAGCTGTCTCTCTCAGCCGTTGGTTTCCCTCCACAGACTTAAAGCAGCAACAAAGCAACTAGGCAGAGAGAGAGAGAAAGAGAGAGGTAGGGAGAGAGAGAGAGATAGAGAGAGACAGAGGGAGAGAGGGAGGGGGAAAGAGAGAGAGACTGGGGATGTGGTTGCCATAGTAACCATCTGGTGGGTCTGAACTGTTTCTCCCTGGCATTCATTTCATCATATCGTGCCTCTGTTTCTCTTCCTCTCTCTTCCTCTACTCTCACTTTTGTTTATCCCTCTCTTTTCCTCCTTCTCTCCTGGCTCTCCATCTCTCTTATCTCCTCATCTCCCTCTCGTGCCGCTCTCCCACTCTCTTCCGATCTGCCTCCTTCAGCTCTCTTCACTTTCCTTGGAAAACAGAGACAGAGGTATAGAGAGAAAGAGGGAGAGTTTCATGTTTTGTACCACCCTGTGCAATGTGCTTTGTGACATGGTCATGCCAATAAAGGTTCCTTTGAGTTGAAACGTTAATGTCTGTTTGTCTGTTTTTATAACTCTGTCCTGAGAGTCCCATCTGGACTCTTAACCTTTTTTCTTCAGACAAGCACAATACATGACGACAATCTGCACTGTGCCAGAATCTGAGTGCCGTTCAGGTTTTAGGAGATAAAAAAGCTGGACTGATATGTGAGAGGGAACTTGCTTGAAAGATTGACGTCATCTGCAATCATAACTTTGCTGCAACAAAAATGGGTTTTACCATCATATCATAAGCAGGGTTGGGTTTTTTTTTCTCTGGTCAAACTCTATGATTCAGCTCTGCCAAAACAAACTTGATGGAAAAAAACCCACTCGGGAGCAGGGTGAATATTCTGGTGTTGTGTCTACGGGGATATTCATTTATTTTTTCAACCAGGACTGCATTTCCCCTTTACCTCTTATCAGCTGTCGCCCTTGTGAATTCCCAGCAGAGTCTGAATCAGCGAGAGAATACCTGATCCCAATGCCAATTGAGCTGGCCCACCACACACACACACACACACACACACACACACACACACACACCGTACACACACACACACACACACACACACACACACACACACACACACACACACACACACACACACACACACACACACACACACACACACACACACACACACATACGGGAGTGTGCACACAGATATGTGCGTACAGCTATGCACGTACGCCAAACATCTGAATAAATAAACAAACATCTGCACATCTAAGCATACAAAAAGATATGCACATGTGCAGTGGAATGAAATGCAAATGTTTCCATTTGCATGCTGTACACATGCCATTACTGCCTGCATCATATAAAGCCCATTGATTCGCACCAAGAAGGAGAGGAGGTGGTTTTCCCAGTAAGTGGTTTTGCATGTGAGGTCACTGCGGGTATTTCCCTGCGGCGACACAAAGGTCAAATCCAGGAGTCAGGAGGAGAGGGTTTTCTCAATGACAACTGAGAGTGGGTACAGTGTGTGTGTGTGTGTGTGTGTGTGTGTGTGTGTGTGTGTGTGTGTGTGTGTGTGTGTGTGTGTGTGTGTGTGTGTGTGTGTGTGCAGCTAACAGGCAGTTTGCAGGGTGTGGTTTTCCTCTCTTTTGTCTGTGCTCTCACCAGCCTCCTTCATGTTTTTCTTCTTATTTTTTCTTTTTCCTCTTCCTTGCTTTTCTTCCTGGCTCTTATTTGTATTCTTCTTCCCGTGCTCTTCNCGCCGGGGGCGGTGGGGGAGGAGCGCCACAAGCTCACTGGTGTCTCGACATAGTTATCGAACCGCAATGGATCGCCGACTGAGCTGCAGAGCGACTCTCTCAATCAGGGGGAACGTATATAGTGCGAAGAGCGGTAGACACTCTTCTCGCGCGCTCAGGGGGGGGAGTACAGTGGAGTACTTCAGGAACGTTGACGGGGCCAGAGCGTGAACGTTGTGATCAGCTGATTTTGCCCAGTTCTCCGGTGTGTGCGCGGGGACACAATGTGCTGAGGGGAGTCTCCCTCCGCAGCCGGTTGACGTAGTTGCGTTGTACAGACGGACGTTACCAGCAGCCCCGTCTGTGCACACGGACACCGAATACTTTCATTTCATTTAATCGTTTATTTGTATCGTATTATTTGGCAGGGACAATGCACAGTAATGAACACTTAAAACATTCTAATGTATCAAGCGTATATATATATATACATATATTATACGAATATAGACTCCAAGTCCCAGAATGCAACTGGGCTCTCACTCCTTACTGTCCTTTCACATGCAACCTGTGTGTGTGTGTGTGTGTGTGTGTGTGCAGCTAACAGGCAGTTTGCAGGGTGTGGTTTTCCTCTCTTTTGTCTGTGCTCTCACCAGCCTCCTTCATGTTTTTCTTCTTATTTTTTCTTTTTCCTCTTCCTTGCTTTTCTTCCTGGCTCTTATTTGTATTCTTCTTCCCGTGCTCTTCTACTACACCTGTCAGAGCTTATGTAACATCACAGCCACCCAAATCTTGACCTGCCTCTGCTCTGTTTTACAGCACCAGTAATTACCCTCTCATCAGTTCTCACTACAAAACCCATTTTCCACGATCCACCCTAGTGAGTCTGGTGACTCACTAATGTAATACTTAGCTTCCCATTACATATATGATAATAATGGAGGGTCTCTTGACTCTTCAGTGTCAATTGGAGTCTTTTCAAGCAGTGATTGTCACCCAGCCCAAGTCTGAGCTTGTACAACATCTGGTTCATCTGTGTAATGATGACTACAGCTTTCGAACTAAGCATCACATTGTTTGCGTGTCAACCGTCACATACTGTAAGATGTATTTATGTTTACATATAAATACGTGGCACATATGTCAGCAGGATATGTGCTATATAATCTAAATTCACAGAGAAATATGTTGCTGTCAATAGAGAGGGAGATGTGACAGTGAGGAGGTGGATCTTTGTGATGTTGAGTCAGCACTCACACCTCAAAACATATTTCTGAGGAACAAATGAGAAATGTAAATGGATCATAAGGTAGATTGCACCAGATTGTCAGTCAGGGAGAGGTGAACATATGTAAAATTAGATACTTTGTAATAGATTGAATTCTAAAGACTCTGTCTGGAATTGACAGGATTGTAGATTTGTTATTTATATATAATTTGAAGCCCAATGTCACTATGCACAGCAGTATGTGTAACCAGCCTCAGTTCTTTCTCTGGAGACATGATTATAATAACAAGAATGTTCCAACAGACTATTGATCAGGAAAAACTGAAAAAGAGCATTTGATAAACTCCAGAATTGCTCTCTCTCTCTCTCATTATTTTTCTCATTCGGTTTTCTTTCCTTTTTTATATCCTTTCTGAATTGTTGAATAACATGTATTGATAAAAGACTGCATATTAAAGACTGATCAAATTGCTGTATTTAAGCTGCAAACTATCCCTGATGTACTGTATATTCTAACTTCTCAATAAGGCAAATAAAACTGTAACAAAAAACAACAACTCATACATTTAATTAATGTCTGAGGTCTTACCTTTATAGACCAAACAATTACAAAAAGTAATTAGTAGAGTAAAGAGTATAATTGGTTTTCCAGCCTAGTAGAAAGCATTTGAAGCACGAGGTGTTCCAGTTCCCAACTTCAACACATAGTCATCATCAGTAATATAATTATTGTGGACATCAGGGAATTTGAGAACTTATTTAACTTTTAAACTTGATATGAACCAATTGAAACAGTATATAGATTAAACCATTCCAACTGTCAGAGGAGAAGAGTGATATTGTTTAATTCTGCTGTACAGTAAAGCTTATTATGATCGATATTTCTTGACACACTGCGAAGTGTTATGAAATTGCAGTTTGAGGCTTTGTTTAGAAAAAACACTGATCTAGTGACCGTGGCATGCATTCATGTGACACATGTTCCTGTTGGATCATACAGTTCTTCTGTGTTTGTCATGGTTGTTGAAAAGTAGTCTAGTTTTGCAGTATTTCTGAATGATGCACCTGCAAGTTGTTCATTTAGTGGGGGACTCTTTGGCCTCATTTTAACTCTATTGGCTGTCTTATGTTATCTAGGAAATCCACTCGTCTCTTAAAAGCTTTGCTAAAGGTGACACATCGCTATTGAACTTAAAATGAGTTACATGTGCAGCTGAAAACTTTGCATTTTAAATCAATTATATCTGCAGGACTACGGCAATTGGCTTTTCTGCTGTATGCTACTTGTAAAGTCCTGCATGTTCAACTGTGTGTGAATAATATGACTCTCAGAGCCAAGCTCCATCCGATCACATCAAGCCTTCCCAGCTACATTTTGGGTCTTAGGATCCTCCGAACGGAAAATCATACACTATTGCTCCCTAAATGTAACATGCTCTCATTCTGCGTGAGGGGATAGGCTGTTACTGCAGTAGGCGCCATCGTCATGCTTGACTGCCGTCTAGGAAGAAGGGACTATTTTGGCAGGATAATGCGGTCGCGCTACTGAGTGAATAGGGGTCTTGAGAGAAGAGGGCAGAGATAAGAGAATGGAGAACATTCCATTAAAGATAGCGATGGTATCAAGCCGAGGTTCAGGGAAGACTATTCTGCACCGCAGCAGCCATGGAGTGCAAGGTGCATCTGTTACCATGGTACCCAGCCCAGGCAGACCCTTTCATGTCTATCAAGACATGGGAGGAAGAGAGGCTAGCAATATGTTAGTCTCGCCTGCAGTTGGAGCTGAAACAGACGTGTGTGTGTGTGTGTGTGTTTGGTGCATGTATGTGTTCCCAGCACACATCCCGGTGGTCCGGGTTTTAGATGCTGTACACTGACAGAGGCTCGTCAGGCAACATGAATCATTTAGTCACCACAGCAGAGTTGGAAATGTCACGTCACATCAGTGTTCCTCACGCCTGGGTGGCCCTGCACCATTTACATCACTGGCAATGGACTTTAAGAGAGGACTTGATTAAAGAGAAGAGCTGAGATTTCAGATGCAAACAGACATTTATTGCATTGGGAAGCAGTAGTGTACATTTTCCCCCCCCACAGAATAAATCGCAATACTGTAGCTACTTTCTTAGATGGTAGTCTGTTGCACAGTCATCCGAGCCATGTCTCTCCCTAAAACAAACCGGAGAGTGAAGATTTCAAATTATTGAATCATTTCTTTCTCCTTCCAAATCTGATCCGTCCAAAGAATGTGATGCTACTTCTTGTATTGACCATTCTTTTAAGCCAGAAATGCAATGCAATAACACAGGGAACTGTGTACAGAGAGTACATATCCAAAAGTCAGCCAAGCTATTTGCTATTGTCTTTGTCTTTTTGATACAAAACTATATTTTTTGTTTTTGCTACACTTTTCAAAAACAATAAAAGCAACATCTAGTACATCATTATTTAAACCACAATCAACATTAAACAGTAAATAGTACTTTGTCATAATCTTTATTACAAGATATTAGGCCACTGTACAAATCAGTGTGAATCGTACAGTACAACGCAGAATTAAGACTGTTTCTCGAGGTTTGTCATTCAAAGCTGTATACGAGGTGCTTCAAGAATACACAAGAGTTTCAGAACTTCTGCCGTGCATGCATGATTTCGTATTTGCCATGCATGAGTTGGTATCTCAGTGTTTTTGAGAAAGAGCCCTAAAAAATGGCAACCCAACAAAACAATGTATGAGTAAATGTATAAAGCACAAATAAAGAACAATTTTTCTGGTACAGTATTCTCCCTCATGAGATTTGGCACACACAATAATGCTAAATGCAATATAAATAGTTTATCAATAGGATGTGTAGAGTCAAGTTACAGTATCAACCAATCCAGGTGAAAGCCTGGGAAGCTTACAAACAGGTGGGAGGTACACTGTATATAAATGATTTCTTTAGCTGCAAAGTATAACAAATAACACTCAGGCAACATCAAGAATTGTTAAGTGAAGAAAAATGTCACTCCCATTCACTCAAAGTTTTCTCGACATACAAAATAACACTCCCTCTGGCCTTGAGTCACTGCAAAAGACATGTTCCAAAGGATCAATAAATAAAGTCTTCAACACAGAGAACAAACCAGTTTACCTCTTCCCACTTTGTGCAAGAAAATATGGGCTACCCTTTCCATATTTACAAACTCTGTTATTCATTTGCCCACCAATAAAAATGAAGAGCAGAAAGAATGGTACCATAAGTTTGATTGATAAGATATAGGAGAAATGTGTGCTTTAGTTTTTATATTAGATTTATTTCTGTATCCTGTCCCTGATTTCTGCATTTCGACAGCCTTCCTCCGCCTCGTCCACCCCCCCCTCCCCTCTTCGTGTTGTCTTCTCCTGCTTTTGGATTTATGGCGAAACCCTGCAATCGAGGGTGTATTTGTTTGTGTGAGTGTCTGTGTGTGTTGGGGGGGTCCATCTGGGGGTCTCCTCTGCTGCCATTGTGTGTCACCCGGATGGCCATGACTGACTGGGAGAGGAGGGCGTGGAAGTGCTGCTTGCTGCCACATGAGAGAAAGTGCTTATATACAGTGTCTTTGGATTAAAACTGGTAAATATCGCCATTAAAAAATGTCAAGAGTGTCATTTGGGGGGTGTTGAGCCGAGCGCTCTAAGCCTCCGCCGGGGTCTTCTCTGTTCCATTTTTTTGTGCTTCGTCGCCGCCATTCTCATCATCGATCACAACTGTGGATGACAGGGGAGAGAGTTAATGAGGGAGGCTCATCTTGGTGTTGCGTCTCGAAAAAAAATCACCACCGTCTGACATGGAGGGCATTAAAGCCCAGAACCATTAGCACTGCGCTGTATGAGCAGGTGTGTGTGTGTGTGTGTGTGTGTGTGTGTGTGTGTGTGTGTGTGTGTGTGTGTGTGTGTGTGTGTGTGTGTGTGTGTGTGTGTGTGTGTGTGTGTGTGAGAGAGAGTATGCAACAACAAAAAAGATAAAGAAAGATAGTGTGTCTGATGCATGGTCATGACTGTCTGTATCTCTGCTTGTGTTCTTGCTGTGAACCTATGCACATTACATGACTTCCATGTTGGTCCATGCTTGTGCACTACTGGACGTGCAACTGCCTGTGCATGCATGTGCCACCATGTGCCACCACAAGTGAGCCTCAATGTTAGAGGACCATCTCATGGGGTTCATCAGAGATGCAGGACACACAAAAGCCAAAACACGAACAGCCTGTGAGCCTCATGCAAACACAAAAAAAAACAGATTACAACCCATATGGATCTCAATCATTCCAACCATTCAGTCGGGAGGGGACATTTAGCATAACTCTGTTAAGCAGCATTCACAAGGCATTTAACAGCACGCAATGCGCATCCAACTTGTGTTGCAATGCGAATCGAATATTTAAAAGCACATACATCCCACACGCATGCAAACAAAAGGTAATGTCGTTGATGTTAGGCTCTACTGGAGAACAAAGTCAAGGCAAAGGTGTTGCCTTTATGCCTTCACACGGAGCCATCCTTAATTATGATCCACTAGTATCCTATGTGCGCATTCAACACATCAACTTACTAACGAAAACGCCTTAATTATATAATTACCCCGTTTGCTCCTTCCTATTTGTCCGAGTTTCGGCGGACGTTTGTTCTGAGATCCATTGAAGAAGTTGTTGGTGTCTTGAAGACGACAGGTGAAGGAAAGGTGTCCCTCATCGCCCTCATTTCCATAATGACTCATTTTGTCTTCGTTGAAAGGCAGCACTTCCGACATCTCCAAATGCGCCTTAATCACCAAGGCGCACAGACTGTAATGTAAAGCTCGTTGCCAAGCTTCAACCCGGTCGTCTATAACAAACAAAAGCGGTGAAGGAAAAACACAAAGCTATCTGCTGACACGATCTAGCCCTTTCTGTTTACCCCGAAGACACGTGTCTGTCTCCGTAGGTACGCAACAGAAATAACAGTCAACTCAAAATGTCCTCAATTTCCCCTCTCGTGGAGCTTAGGCAACATTATTCAAAATATCCAGAGGTGTTTTATCTCTGCGCGTATTGCTTTGGAAATGGAGGCGCACGTACTACAGAGCCGTGGAACGCCCGCTGGTTTCGAGCGGCTGAATCCGTCGCACGGAAAATCTGAGGAAGAAATGCAAATTGAGGAGCGATGCAAAACACGGATCCCTGTGAGACCTGGCGAGGGAGCTGTACGGGGGTTTTCTGGTGCAGCCCAGAGATGCTTCCAGTTGGAGTCGTGGTGAACCAATGCTCCACTCTCCGGGATCTTGATGCATCAAACAAATGGCGACTTAATATTCAGAGATGGCACATAAATGTGAACCAATACTGATCTTTGGTTGACGTCGTTCACGCGCCACCACTCGACGAGATTGAGATGTGAAATGTTCCAACCTGTATTACAATTTGACAAAATTGTCGAGTAATTTTGTCAGGGGGGTTTCAATCAAGCCCACCTAGTCAAACCTCACCAGAGGATGGCAGTGTTTTCATAGGCTGAGATGTGAGTTTTGGCCCCATGGCGTAATTCCATTTTAACACCACCATTTATAGTTGGGTCAAATCCAATCTCCACGTTCTGGATTTGATGTTGCTCTAAATTTGACTCAATAACTTGTTCAGATCACTTTGTAAAACGTCATATTCAGATGTTTAAAAAATAATGGAATATTCCATTTGGTAAAATGACCATCCACTGTATATTTGTATTGATTAGATGATAATTCAAATGTTGATAATATTGTGTTTCGTTCTCTAACTATAGGTGTAAGTCACATGGTAAAAACTGATTTTCCTTGTTAAAGGAAGTCCCCTGGGACTGTCTTTAGGTTGGAAACTAATCCTCATTGGGCTCACCAGAGTCACCACCCACTGCTCTCTGTAGTGTTTACTTGAATTGTTCTTCTAGGAACTGCAGCACAAAGGAATCCTTCAAACGTGATATATAGCAAAGGGCAAGATGCCATGTACAGGCATTAAGGAACTTAACCATATCATTTCACATACAATTAAATGAAAGGTGATATTGGAGCCTGCAGCAGAACTAACTTTGATATACAGTCGACTATTCATAGAGGAGGCACAGTCATGACACACCTGATCCCTGTGGACTCACAGAGGCCAAGGTTTTATCAGCTTCATATCAGAACAATTCAATAAGAACTCTTTCCTGGTACACAACTATTTTCACATGTGGATATATTACCATCTACATTCATTTGTATTCACTTGACCAAAATAGTTGTCTGCAGAGCTTTATGTAAACAAAGTGGAAAAATGTACAGTTTACACACACAAAAAGTCTAATACCAAAAACATCATGACCAGAGAGATGAAACTTGTAAGAAGGGCACAGTGGGAAAAACAATGTGTGTATAAGTAGTTTTTCCGTAATCTCGCTGACAAACAGACCAACACATCAACAAACCAAACCTAAAACATTTCTCCATAAGGCAGTGACAGAGGCCTAGGAAAATATAAATGACACAACTATCATCAGTGTGATTACAAAAAAGAAAAAAGCCAAACTTGAACCAGCAAGTAGAGCACCGAAACCCCAAAATAAATATTTTGTGTTTCGAATAAACAAAACGGTAGTAATCTCGGCAGAAGATTTGGTTAAAGAAAGCAGCAGATTGGAAAATTCGGTTTTCAGGGGCCTTTAATACGCACCAATGAAAACATTTACAAAAATCTGACTTGAAGTTGACTGTACACATGCACCACTCAACTCTGACACAGAGCCACACATTCTCTAAATATGATTATTTATTGTCAAAAAATAGTATTTAAAGACCTTGACAATACTGGAGTATATACACAGGAGGCTTATAAAGTGCTCACTGTAGTGGGTCATACATTCTGTATGGTGGATCATTCAGATATGGGATGCATCTCCTTTATATTGATATTGAAAACATTATCAGAAAAATTATAGCTCTGCATATTTTCCACATAACCTTTGGTCAAAGAAACGTTCAGGGGAATGACCATTTTTTCTCACATACATCATGTTGGTTTATCATTATGTTCATCAGTATTTGCTACAGCGTGTGTGTAACCCGTAAATAGTTTGGTCTATCCATCGGCGAAACTTGGACACGGCAGAGTAGACTCCCGGAAACTTAGGATCACCGCAGCCGTTGCCCCAGGAGACCACGCCGTAGACATACCCCCTACACACCAGCGGCCCACCAGAGTCCCCCTGTAAGAACAAGACAACACCCACCGTCAGTTATCATGTCAAAACTTACGTCATGAAAAACACAAACAATCTTAGCTCAATGTAAAGCCAGTTTGATGATGGAGTTCCACTTCCTTGTCTTGAATAACCTGTCCAAGTAAAGTAAGTTCTTACTGCAGATCAAGAAAGATACTCAAGAGTACAGTGGTACATTTTAACTTAAAATAAGCTCTGGCTCTTTTTTAAGTAATCCTGTAGACAAACACAACAAACCAAAAACAAAACCTCCATAGTGAAACAAACCACAATTTATATGTGGATTTGTCAGATTTTCTGACCCATTACGAAAAGCATTGCTGTTTTCAAATATCAGGAAATCACATGTGCTTGCACGTAGTTCACCACATGTGAAAGATGTTCCACACAAATTATGACTTTATATGTTTCATGGCGACACATAACACAAAACAAACAAAGATCAACAGATGTGAGAAACCAAACTGTAATATCTTAGTATGGTTTCAATAAGACTCATCAAATCATAATCTCTTGCTGCCACTTGGAAAAGCAAACACATAAAGTTGCCTACTGCAGGGATAAATATAGCCCATTTTAATTAGTCATTCAGCTCTTTACCTTAGGCGAAATATAGCACAC
Organism: Notothenia coriiceps; assembly: GCF_000735185.1. Classification (NCBI taxonomy): domain Eukaryota; kingdom Metazoa; phylum Chordata; class Actinopteri; order Perciformes; family Nototheniidae; genus Notothenia; species Notothenia coriiceps. The sequence goes on along the minus strand of NW_011360856.1, from coordinate 18,077 downwards.
TGGTATATCTCACATTGCGTTTCATGCAATTTTCTTCTCACATCAAAGGTTGCATGGGGCAGAAATTCTTAAATGATACTGATAAACAAATCTGAGCATGAAGGTGTCTGTAGCTACAAAACGACTCCAAGGTATTCAGTCCTGGTGCTATTTCAGGGATGCTTTTTAATAAAAGCTTGTAGCTGAACCAACACTTAAATGATGAACTGTGTCCTTGTACTGTCATGGGGATGAACTTTATGAACTGTGAGAGTGTTTGGCTCTAATCTCAGCTGATGAAAAAAGGACAACCCTCAGCTATAACCTGAAACATATTACTTCAAAATAGATTTAATAGCTTTTCTATGATCAATGGGACGGATGTACATTGATGTGCAACACCCACTTACCTCACAGATGTTTAAAATCATCATAGTGAAAGGAAGTATTAAATCATTTGTTTCTCATACCTTGCATGCATCTTTCCCTCCGGTCCTGTAGCCAGCACAGATCATGTTTGCCGTGATGTTTCCATTAAAGGACTCGCTGCTGTTACACCTTGCAGTTGAAACAATTGGCACAGCGACGGTCCTCAGGGTGAAGGGGGCCTGGCCTACAGCCAGATTGTTGTATCCCCACCCGGACACCCGACACACCACGCCATCGATCACTCCTGTGCCCTGCCTGGGGAGAGGCGCCAGCGACACGTATTTGTTCAACACCATGGGGGCCCGCAACTAGAAAAAAATGTTGTTTTTCAAAATATTTGCTGTCATTAACCACTTTTAAAGGTTTTCAGCAAAGAACAAATTTCACTGTACAAAGCTGCCCGGCACTAACATACAGCAGGTAACAAAAGTTAGTGACTAGTTGTCAAAAAGTGTGAAGAAGGCACATTTAGCTGTGTCTGCTGGTGTTTCAATAGGACATGGTTAGCTACCACATTCAGCATGTCAACTTAAGATGATTACGTTTTTATGTTGTAGTTATAGGGTGTACCAAAGTGGCATCTTTCATTGATTTAGACTTTGTAGAAAGTATATGTTGTTGTTACACATTGCTTTGCCTACTGAATCACAAAAAGGCCTCTCATCATGGCAACGTCTGGTCATTGCGATGCAGTCGCGTACAGCAGAAATTGTGTGATTTTTTCCACTGAGATACAGAAGAGTTACATACATTATAGTTCCAACTCTGAGTATTATCAGTAATAAAGTAAAGAGGTATCATACACAGGTGAAATAATAGATATGATGTTATTTAAAACAAGAATAGTTTACCAAGCAATCACAAAATTGTTCTGCTGTTTTCCACCTCAACGTTATTAGTGACAGAAAGCAGAAATAAATAAACTAGTGATTGAGAAAACATTCATATAACTTAAATGAATCATGTTAAAAGTTTAGTAACATATTTTAACAAGGCACAAAAGAGACGAACTGTAGCTGAATACCAAAAAAGATATCCAAATGTATGTTACCACACATGAATCAATAAATGTTCATGTTAAGGGACGTGGAAAACGTGTCTGCATTGTGCCTGCGCTACCTTAATGAGCATGATGTCAGCATTGTTGGTGCTCCTGTTGTAGAGGGGATGGGTAACTACCCTGCGGGGTTTAGCGTACTGCTCAGTACCCTCAAAGGTATTTACAATGTAGTCGCCCGCCACTATCATCATGTGCTCGGCCCTGAAAGACAGATTCACAAAGACACATAATGGTAGAAGTGTCTGTCTGCCAGGGAACAATGGCTTACTGTGTGCAGCAGGCAGGGCCCGGGCAGTAAAACACAAAAAATACAGCCGATTTCCTATAAACAGATACGATCTCACACACACACACACACACACACACACACACACACACACACACACACACACACACACACACACACACACACACAAACACACACACTGATGATGTGTCAAGGTCAGCTGACTTGACCGTATTTGAGTACTATTTGACTTCCTATTGCCAGAATTATTTGTGCGTCATGATCAAGCGGCATCAATTTGACTGTTTGGACCATCTGTTCACAATATTAGATCAAGGCAAGTTAGCTTCTACACAGTGACGTCTATAGAGCCCAGCGCCAGAAGAATGTCCTTGCCTGTGCAGGTGCTACAGATACAGTTTGATCTTTACCTTCACCAAAGTCCGAACTGACTGTCAGGTCAAAGATTTTCTATTCAGGAGGCAAAAGCGCCTTGATTTTTGCTTCGTATTTCTTCCCTTTATCAAGCTTTGGTCTACTAAAATGTAGTCCCTGTCACACATCCAGTCCATCCCTGAAATGTTCAGGAACCTTTTCTTGCCTTGGTTCATGTGTGAATAGTAGCAGGGATACATATAAAGGTATATATCTGAAACATACATTTCTAACCTTAAGACCTAGTAACATATCGGTTGTGATGAGACTTAAATCAGTACCATTGCAAGGACAAGCACTTAAAAGGTAACATCTGTCTCTGAAAGGACAGAGCAAACCTATCACAAGACTCCAAGAACTCCTCGAAAACATAGGCAACAGACATAATTTGATGGTTACTCATCTTAAAGGTCTCCTATTATACTGTCTTTCATCAATATATTATAGGTCTCAGATATACAAAACATGTCTCTGAAATGTTTGGCTCGAAATACCAAACAGATCATTTCAGCATCCCATAATCCCCTCTGTTTCAGCCCTGTTTCAAAAGTGCTGATTCTCTGTCTGTTACAAAAGTTTAGATGAAAATAAGGAGCCCCTCCCCCCGCCCCTCTGAGGAGTATTTTGGTTAAAAAGAACACAATGGTGCTCTAGGAGGAGATTCAGGTGATAAGGATGAGTGGGTGGGGGGGTTACCTTGGTTTGTTATTAGCTAATGGTTACACAAGCCAAAAAATCGATATGACATAATAAAGCGGCCAAAATCTGATCAGCTCATTTCCAGACAGGTTTTCATATAAGTGGATCAGGACAAAAAGTGAGCGAATACTTTTTCCTGAAACTTTCAGAATCTCTTTACACAGAGGGGACACATGTTTATGTATAAAAGACATGACAAAGTGGATTTTGCATAATAGGTCCCCTTTAAGATGCCGTTTGGCTAGATCCAATCGGCATCAGGATTTTCTGTAAGAAACTTGATCCATCCAATCGTTGCTGAGATTAACTGACCATCATTTACATCCTTAGAACCAAGCCCGCTAACATGGTTAAAACATTGAAATCATAAAGTACCATGAAACCTTTCCACATGGAAATCAACATGGAAAGTGTTCACCAAACAATAACAGCATAAGGATCGACAGCTTGTTGATGGGAACTAAAGAAAGATCGTACCCGATGTTACAGTGCGCTGCTGTCAGCACCCAGTACCTGTGGACCAGGGATCCCCCGCAGAAGTGTTGGCCTCTGGTGCTCTGCAGTGATACAATGTATTTGATGGAGTTTGGCACAGCAGTGTGACCACCTACTATACGACCCTGCCTGACCACACGGCCTGTATGGAAACAAAAACATTTACAGGACAAGGTTAAGAGGGGCTGTGGCAGAAAGACGTTTTTCGCTTCTCATCCAAAAGGCCTCCTCACTTCTAACTGACAAGTGTTAACGTTTTTCAAAGTCAGAGCTAACAGAACTGATGGAGAGTAGAGATTAAAACACCTTTGCAAATACTTACTCCCCCCTACATATGTAAAGACACAGCACAAAACCTGTGATCAAACACTGAAAAGATTCTTCATGCTTCCAAGTAAATTTCTAAGCACCTAAATCAGCCTGTAGTAACAACTCCCTTGGTATGGATTTCAAGCATGCTAAAAAAAGTCCATCTTATGAAGCATGTGGAGTCTTGTGAACAAAGGAGAAACATAAAGAGTGAGGCCCTCACAATCCCCCCTTCAAGGCCATTGACCCGGCCTAACAATTAGTGGTTTTCTGTCACCTGGGAGGACGCTGCGCGATGAAAGTAATTCAATAACCTGACCTTCTAATGTCAACACCTCACTCTGGGCTCTGAAACATTAAAATGGAGGCTCTCGCAGCCTGCCTCTTGCAACAGATCAACTATTGTACATTGGCTTGAGGCCATGCAGTAGAGGAGACATGACGGGAAGGTGAAACTGATTCCCTACAGTTTTGGATGAACACTGTTGAGGAGTTACGACAGAAGCAGTGTAGCTATGTAAATCAATGTAAAGGGGTTAACATTATTTGCTCATTTGCTTTTTTTGCCACAATCTTGTTTTGTTGAATTAAAAAAAACAATAAATACAAAAATAATAAAATCACGGTTTATGAAGGGTTATGTGCCAGCCTGTTGCAGCGTAGACTAAATAAAGTTACTAATCCCAGCCAAGAAGTCTGGTCAACAACTGTCTGTTAAAGGCAGGTCGGAGCCAAGCTAACCCCCCTGTTTCCAGTCTTTATACTAAGCTAATCAAACTGGCTTTAGCTTCCATCTCACAACTAGGCTACCACAATATTAGATCAATTATGATTTAGAGATTATTATGATATCTAGCTATCTATAAATGATAATTATGTAATGAGTCAATTTCATCCTAAACTAAGTTTATTTTGTTTCTTTTTGGCAAATAAATGTTACTACTTATACGAGTGTAGGGAGGTAGGAAGTGTGACCATTACGGTACAAAAAAGATTAAAAGAGTCATTAATTACATGCATAATATTATCATTTGTGTGTTTTGAAAATGTTATCATATTTATTTCTAAATACTAGCGTTATCATCAATACTAGTTCCAATCACGTAGAGATGTATCTTTTCATCTCACTCGCTGCACAAAGAACCAAATTGTCATACTAATTAATATTCCTTAAATAAAAACTTTAAAACTCTATCAGGCCACCTCTCTAACATTATTTAAATCAAAACACCCTTAAACCACAGCTCATCCAATCTTTATAAATGAACATTACCAAAGCTGAAAGCCATATACTCACTGTGGACTGTCATGAGGTTGAGGAGCATGCAACATAAACTCATGAGCAGGCTCATCATCGCTGTGGTTTCAGGCCGTCGTCCTACACCATACCAGCAGCTGAAACACTGCAGCCCCACACCCAGTGTCCTCTGCTCCTGGCTGCTGGACATCCACTCCTCCTCCAAACAGTACAAGTCACTCACATCAACCTCTATCCTCGAGCTTCCTCAGAAAAAAAAAAGATTTTATCCTTCACCATGACATGGAGCACAAGGGTCCTACACTGTAGCATTGATTGAAAAGGAAAGAGTGCAACAAAGTTCACCTTCAGCACCCCACTCCCCCGCCCCGCCCCCCCTGCCATCCCAGCACCATCTCAACTCTCTCTCTCTCTCCTGACCCTCCTAACATGTCGAAAGGCCTTACGTTGTTGGCATGGCAACACAGGGTACTGTGCTGAGCAGGTTCATATATACTGTATCAGCACGCTTTGTCTGTGTCATCATCCAGCCTTATCTGTGCTGAAATGTTTCAATAGCCTACTGTGTGTGTGTGTGTGTGTGTGTGTGTGTGTGTGTGTGTGTGTGTGTGTGTGTGTGTGTGTGTGTGTGTGTGTGTGTGTGTGTGCGTGTGTGCGTGTGTGTGTGTGTGAGCACGGCTTTGTTATAGCTGTGGGGAGAATCACGTCTGAGTCAAGACAACACAGAGGTATTCTCTGCAGCCCAGACGCGCACAAGTGTTACTCTGTATGAGTATGAATCATCACGTCTGAAATGATAATAACTTACTATCACCAGACAGATCATCTTCTCTATTATCATCGCCACCAACCTCCTTCTGGCAAGTCAGCATCATCCACAGCATGGGAGGAGAAACTCGCCTGACCTCCTCTTGTCCCATATTTAGAGCAAGCTGAATAATTGATGCTTCACCCAGAAGAATGGGAGAGACGCTATTGTGTGGCCTCCCACTGCCAGGTGTTTCCTGGACCAACACTCGCCCGACTTCCCAGGAAATCACCTTCTAATGTCAGGGTTTTTTTCTTTTATTAATAGAAAGACTCATGCAAATATTTTGGAAATATGGCAGATGTGTCGCAACTTTCCTTACAATATTGTGACATTTTTAAGTTACAAAACACCACTTTACCTCTGTGGTATTGAGCCGTTCAGATTTGGTAACATGTTGGAGGTGAATGTTATTTCATAGCAAGTAAACTGGACTTGTAAGACTACTTTATACCAGTCCCCAGCAAACTTTTGACTGCAAGGTCTGTAAATCATTTGTAATAGAGCCTTTTTTATGTTTTTATTTACTTGTATCTGTATTTTGTTCTTTACTTTTATATTGCATCTGCTATATATTGGGTTTGTCTTTTATTCTGAAGCACTTTGTCTGTTCTTGAAAATGTTCTATGTAAACAAACATTATCACTATTTTGAAGGAATAAAGAATAATTTGCGAATTTTGGGAAATTCATTCCCATAGCCTAGAAATAGTTGCAGCACAAATACACCCAGGAAACCCACAAGTGTAGTGTAATACAAATACAAAACAATTAGCTAACCGTTATCTCCATACTGAATTGACAGATGTGAGAGTGGTGAGGTGAGAGTCAAACTTTTTCGGTAAGTAAATGTGTTTTTCTTCCAAAATGTGTCTTCCTGGGTGTGAGCTAAGGCTGTATGTAACTACAATGTGAACATGTTAATTTGTGAACCATCAGAAATTGCAATACTTTTTTTAAACAAAGGTACATACACTGAACAAAAATATAAACGCAACACTTTTGTTTTTGCTCCCATTTTTCATGAGATGAACTCAAAAATCTAAAACATTTTCTATATACACAAAATAACCATTTCTCTCAAATATTGTTCACAAATCTGAAAAGATCTGTGATAGTGAGCACTTCTCCTTTGCCGAGATAATCCATCCCACCTCACAGGTGTGGCATATCAAGATGCTGATTAGACAGCATGAATATTGCACAGGTGTGCCTTAGGCTGGCCACAATAAAAGGCCACTCGGAAACGTGCAGTTTTGCTTTATTGGGGGGGTCTGGGGGGGTCCGAAAACCCTAGGGTTAAACCCCTAACCCTAACCCTAACACATGTCACCCATTGAGCATGTTTGGGATGCTCTGGATCGGCGTATACGACAGCGTGTTCAAGTTCCTGCCAATATCCAGCAACTTCGCACAGCCATTGAAGAGGAGTGGACCAACATTCCACAGGCCACAATCAACAACCCGATCAACTCTATGCGAAGGAGATGGGTGACATGTTAGGGTTAGGGTTAGGGTTTAACCCTAGGGTTTTCGGACCCCCCCCAGACCCCCCCAATAAAGCA
>NW_011360856.1:0-9938 GCF_000735185.1 Notothenia coriiceps | reverse complement strand
ACTTATCTTAAAGGTCCCTTATTATACTGTTTTTCATCAATATATATACACACACACACACACTCATCTCTTTCGACTCCACTTCGAGCGATAGAATTACTAACAAAGAATTGCTAACGAAGCACTTATATACTAATAAAGGACTGGTTTATCTAAAGCTAGTTGAGTAGCACTTGAAATGTTTTAGCTCTATGAAACCTGATGTACTTATATGATTCTGTTTTCTTCAAGTTTGTATCTTCTTGGTCGAATGCACTTATTGTAAGTCCCTTTGGATAAAAGCGTCAGCTAAATACAATGTAATGTAATATATTATAGGTCTCAGATATATACAAAACATGTCTCTGAAGTGTTTGGCTCAAAATACCAAACAGATCATTGTAGCATCCCATAAACCCCTCTGTTTCAGCCCTGTTTCAAAAGTGCTGATTCTCTGTCTGTTACTTTAAGATGAAAATAAGGAGCCCCTCCCCACGCCCCTCTGAGAGATATTTGTTTAAAAATAACTAGAGGAGATTCAGGTGATAAGGGAGGGGGGGGTTACCTTGGTTGGTTATGAGCTAATGGTTACACAAGCCAGAAAATCGTTATGACATCATAAAGTGGCCAAAATCTGATCAGCTCATTTTCAGACAGGTTTTTGTATAAATAGATCAGGAAAAAATGTGAGCGAATATTTTTTCCTGAAACTTTCAGAGTCTCTTTACACAGAGGAGACACATGTTTATTCATAAAATACATAAACATTTGGATTTTGCATAATAGGTGACCTTCAAGTTACATGATGAAACCTCTCTGACTCTGTGTGACTGATCCCCTCCTCTTCTCTCAGGTGTGTATGGGCAGAGGATCATCGGTGGTGATGTGGTACGAGCCAACTCCATCCCGTTTCAGGCCTCCCTGCTGTTCATGAACCACCACTTCTGTGGAGGCACCCTCATCAACCGGCAGTGGGTGGTGTCTGCTGCCCACTGCTGGAGACCGTAAGTTACTGCAGTGTTACAGTCCAGATACCAGAATGCTTGTGCACAATGGAAAGTGTACTCTCTGAAAGAATAGTTCACCCACAAGATGACACTTTATACATCAATGACTTACCCCTTGTTACACTGAATTATTCACTGAAAAAACTGAAACGTTGACTTTAATTAAAAGTGTTATGTCAACAAATGTCACATTGCTGTATTAGGTTAGAAACTAAATATATTACCTATATTTAAACTTAATATTGTTGCTTTCAACTAACCTAATACAATTATGTGAAATCTATGTTAAAATAAAAAAAATTCTGTGTTGCATACCTCCAAGTTTAACAAAGAATCACATAGGGACCATCAATTAATTATTATATTTATTAAACTAAATGCTTACCTGCCTAATTTTAGTACACATTAAACATGTATTATGTGATTCCAAATATTATTACAACACTGCAAAAATAAGCAACAACTGTTTTGTTGGGTTTTATGGGCTTCTAAGATATACACGGTCTAACACTGTTTGAGAGTTTGTTAGCGTATGATTTGATGTGATTTTGCTATAGTTAAATGTGGACCCGTATACTTCAATCCATCAAGATTTGGAAATTAACGTTATTTATTTAGTTAAGAATTCAAAGTAACATCGGGTAAGTGATGTACACATTTTAATAATGTGGGTGACGTAGTGCTTGAATATCTTGAAGCACATGCTGCACCTTGCATTCAAACCTAAAAGCTGTGTTGAAGAAATAGTAGAGGTCTATTTAACTTTGAAAGTAGTGTTAGATTTTCTAATCTATCGTTGCAAAATAAGCACCAAAACAAAAGTATTCTCCTTTGCCTTCTTCTTTGTTCGTTCAGGAGCCACATGATCCAAGTGGTCCTGGGGGAGCACAGCTTCAACACAGAGGAAGGCACTGAGCAGAGGTTCAGCGCCGCCTTAGTCGTTCGGCACTACATGTACCAACACTGGACGTTTGACAATGACATCATGCTGATTAAGGTGAGGGATGATTGAGGAAGATTGTGTTTTAATAAGATCCTACAGATTTTAGACACTGATTAGGTTACTGACTGACATTGGTGAGTCAGCAACCCGAAATTCAATTCTATATAAGTAGCACTACAAATCATTACATTACATTCAATAATAATAATAAATACAATTTATATCGCTCTTTTCTGGAACTCAAAGACGCTTTACAGTATGAGGGAGGGTAGGCAAACAAGGACAAGCAAAACAAACAACAAAACAAAACAAACAAAAAATAAAATACAAGAGATAGATTTCAAACGGAGTAGTCAACCAGTGGAGGTCAACATATTAAGATGTTTTGTGCTTTTACATTTAGTTTATTATCACTGATTTTATGTTGCATGAGGAATAAAAGTGTTACAAAAATTGATTTATTTTGAAACAAGAAAGAACAAAGCAGGATAGCGATACTAGAATTATGAAAACATTGATTTTACGAAATACATTTTTAATCTGAACTGATAGCTGCTTGAAAAGTTGTATTTTCTTACTTTCTATATATTAAAACATATAACTATAAAACAATTAGTCAAAGGAGTTTTTTCACTTAAACACACGTTCTGTTTTAGATGCTGATAATGCTTTAATAGGATATTATCGATAATAACTGGCAGCTATAGAGGTCAATGAAAAGGTAAAAGTAGAAGTATAAAGTCATATTTAAGAAGAGTACAAGTACCTCAATGATGTGCCTGTACTTGAAACTAAACAGTACTTGAGTAAATGTTACAACGTTTCACCACTCATTTTCACAGGCTGAGTGATAGTTAATGGAGTTTCCCATGATATGTGTAACCTCATCACTCAGCCTGTGACACAGTGGAAATGCTCTTTTGGTGACTACTATTCCACTCAGTCAATACTAATTCATTTGCTTATTATTCAAATGTTGGTGGCTTTCAATCCAACTGAATCCCCAGTGCACTGGAACACTTTTAAACTAGAAACCTTTTTGAAACGCACCTACGTTGAACCTTTCATGAACAATTAGCTTCACATTGATGTTCTCATTTATCCTTTTTGCGCACCACATTCAATGTATTCAATTTCATACAGTGTTTGTATGCAATTGCTGTGAAACATCAAACCATCACTCTACTTTGATGAAGTTTTGAACGGATGGACCTTGGATCCTTCATTGAAATGTTTTGTTGTCTTTAATACATTAGTTTTATATAAACATAAATACATTGCCTGAAAAAAGATCAGTAACATACACTACATGAGTGTAATTTAAAAGCAACAACCTTCTTTACTTACATTTGAATTTGAAATGGAAAGGTGCAATGCTTTGTCAGCATGAGCTTTCTGTGTTGACTGACTGAAGGATATGTTCTCTGTGGCTCAGTTGGACCGTCCAGCTGTCCTGAACTCCTGGGTCGGACTGGTCTCTTTGCCTGAGCCGGACTCACTGCCCCTGGCCAACCGCGCCCGGTGCACAGTCAGCGGCTGGGGCGTGACCTCGCTCAACAGCTACAGCCTGTCACCTGAACTGAGGTCTGTGGATGTGGACATGTTTAGAAACTGCTGGTACTACTACTACTTCAGGATCACAGAAAACATGATCTGTGCTGGATCTTACTCCGGGGGGAAAGACTCCTGTCAGGTGAGACATAATGTGTGTGTGTGTGTGTGTGTGTGTGTGTGTGTGTGTGTGTGTGTGTGTGTGTGTGTGTGTGTGTGTGTGTGTGTGTGTGTGTGTGTGTGTGTGTGTGTGTGTGTGTGTGTGTGTGTGTGTGTGTGTGTGTGTGTGTGTGTGTGTGTGTGTGTGTGTGTGTGTGTGTGTTTTAGAGATATAACTGTCTGTACTCTCATAGGAACACATCTTGCAGTAAATAAAGACAACATAAAACATCCACCCGTGGGGAAATTCAGTAGTTTAACAGCAACAGGTTAAGATTGAAAAACAGGACAGCACAGATTAATCAAATTAAGGATAAAATGAAAATTTAAAATGGTGAATAACTATAACATGAATTAAAATGAGCATGTATATTTAGTCATTACACATATTATTTACATGTGTGTGATCATGTAATACTGAACGTTACTTAATGTTATGCAATATTTTGAGTTCAAACCAAAGTAATGTTAATAATGCACTTTGATGATTAGATGTCACATTATGGTGAATTTTACTGCAAAAGTATTCACTACAATATTTCAGCCCTACCAGACCCACCGCCAAAATGTAAAACAAAAGACAGATTGCTGTTATGACTCACAAATTGAAAGACAGCAAAGAACAATTCATTGTTATGATAGTTCTTCACTTTTCTGATTCTGTTTCAGCCGCCTTTATAACTTTAAGTCTAGTATTAGTCATTAATAACTCTTCATGTAGCTCTGTTTTTGTCTCAATCAACTCTATAAAATAATAACCTGGATCTTAAGCTGATAATTGTCCCATTATGTTCACTAGCTTTTTCCGACGTTTCTGAAATCAAGAGCGGGTTTGCAGGCTAGAAAAAGAAGAATGTGTGTAGCTGGGTAACATGCAGACTTGGGTGGTCTCTCTCTTGACTCTTCACTATAACTAACCCTTTTCACATCCCTCATAGTCCTATGATCTATTTACATTGATGCATATTGATTAGTTCTGTTTAAAGGTTTTTACACCAACCATTTAGTAAGAAAACATGAACACCTTTTCAGCTTAGTCAGGAACAAAGAAACAAGCCTTTTTTGATTTTAAAACGTGTAACTTTTGACTCTTGTTCATCCTCAGGGTGACTCAGGAGGACCTCTGGTTTGTAACGGTAACCTTGAGGGCATTGTGTCTTGGGGCATTGGCTGTGCCTATTCTTACTACCCTGGCGTCTACACCAAGGTCAGTAACTACCTCGGATGGATCAACTGGGTCACCCAGAACAGATAATAAGACTGTCGATAACCAGCTTACCTAAGACTCTACTGTGATGAAGAATGGATGGACCATGGTATCCTTCATGGTACATTTGTTGTTGTCTTTAATACTATTGCTTTTATTAAAAACTAATAAATACGTTGGACTGAAAAAAAATACTGTAACATACCCATGAGTGTGAATGTTGTTTTTTATTCATTAGGTGAATATCACCTGAGCGATAAGACTAAGGTTGTTATGAAATAAACGTCTGACAGAAACTACTGCAACTAAATGCACTTTTTATATTAGAGCTGTTGCTGTATGCTACATCAATCAATCAATCAATCAATCAATCAATCAATCAATCAATCAATCAATCAATCAATGTTTATTCATATAGCCCAATATCACAAATGTTACATTTGTCTCAGTGGTCTTCAAAGTTTCTACAGAACAAACTGTGTTTGCACAGTTAGTTCTGTACAAACTGTGAAGACTACATGTTGCTACAGTGTTTGTAGTGCTCTCCAGAAATGATTTCAGTCCATGTCACAGGGTCTTGGCGATCATTTCAGGGATCATTTTGGTCCATTTGACTCTAATAGAAGCTGGATTTAACAATAAAGGCACATATTTTCTCAAATAGTCTACTCTGTTATTGGTCATCTAAAACACGTATAGGAACAAATATTAATAGTAATTTGATGTACAGACGGGTCACAGCATGTTATCTGAACTTGATTGTCATGTTTGCACATAATGTGCCAACAACAAAACCACCTCCCATTGACTCTATGACAGTATGTTGCCATCCTAGCCAGCTAGCCATTGATTGGTTGGGACCACACCCCTCTCCCCCTTCCCTCTGTCCCATTGCCATTTAAAGCTGAGCCACAATAGACTCACTGACTCACTCAAAAACAGCCTTACAGACCCCTAGGGCAATCATGGACCAAGTCAAGTCCAGCAGCACTGTGACGCATATTAACGACCAAGGCTCCAGACACTTGTCTCAAGAAGCAATAGAGAAGCTGATCCAACAGTCTCAGGAGGCCAAGCAGCATGCGTACTGTCCCTACAGCAAGTTCAGAGTGGGAGCTGCCCTCCTGACCATGGACAACACTGTTTTTAGAGGTAAGGTACAAGTTGGCCTTTGGATTGCTTGTTTAGAGTTAATATTTGGCATGAAGAATTCCAGTTTAATTAAACGACTGTTGAGTTTTAAGAGTGAAATCTGCATTCAAATGTTTTTCCCCTAATACTAATATTTGCCATTATCAGCAAGTAGACTTTAAAGAATATAATATATCTAAATGGATGTGTTGTAAAAGTCTAAAATGTCTTATCAGACCAATCAGATGTACCTGGTGTTTGAGTTTCTTCTGCTTTGGTGTTGAAACAGAACTTTATTAAACCCACACGATTTTTCAGTTAGTATCAGTTTCAATTTGCAGCACTGTTAATTATTACTGGACAACAGTCAGTCTGTGGAAAGGCCCGTCATTAAAACCATACTAGGATGAGTCTAAACCATTCCCATTGGTTGAATAAGGTATCAACCACTCTTTCCCATGAGATAAGGTGACCTTTTGACCTTGCGTCTCTTGCGTCTGCAGCATTACACTTACTGACAGGGATGGCAAATGATTGTCAACAATGAGGCAAAGACAGAACTCTCCTGTTCACGTTGCTGTTCTAGTTAAAGCTTACACAGTCACATTAACCCAAGCAGAAATGTCTGGGGGGCAAATAGTTAGCAAACAGGTCTGAGTGCAATGACCTGTTAACTGTTTGAACACGATAGAATAAGTAAACAGAGCCTCTTTTTATTACTTTGACATTTTGTTCAGAGGTTGAAGAAGTACTCAGATCTTGTTCTTAAGTATGAGGATAAGTACAAGAGTGTAGGAATACTCTGTTACAAGTAGAAGTCCTGCATTCAAAATGTTAGTCAAGAAAAAGTAGAAAAGTATTAGCATCAAAATATACTTCAAGTACCAACAGTTAAAGTACTCATTATGCAGATTGACCCATTCAAGAATAATATATATTTAATGTTTTGATTGTAATCATTGATGCTTTAAAGTGTTGGTAAAAGGTGCAGCTAGTTTTGATGACTTTGTATGCTGCAGGGTAGCTATGAATGAACTCCAGGTGTAACTAAATGTAAGTGTTGATCATATTGTGTATCATTCATCTATATCTGCAAAGTAACTAAAGGTACTGCGAGAATGTAGTGGAGTAAAAGTACAATATTTACCTCTGAGTTGTAGTGGGGTAGAAGTATGAAGTGGCATTAAATAGAAATACTCAAAAGTGCCTCAAAATTGTACTTAAGTACAGTCAGTACTTGAGTAAATCTACTTAGTTATTTTACACCACTGCTAATGTGTTAGTTTAATTTGAGTGAAGCAAATGCTCCTAAACTAACTAATGAGTGTCATTGTGTCCCTGGCAGGTTGCAATGTAGAGAATGCATGCTACAACTTGGGTGTGTGTGCTGAAAGGAATGCTATCTCAAAAGCGGTTTCTGAAGGCTACAGAAGTTTCAAGGCAATAGCAATTGCCAGGTAATTTCCACTCCTAAGTAATATGTGCATTTCCTGAATGTCAAGTTTGAACCCTCTCAGTCAGCATTCCTGTTTTATTGAACCATTACTCACTTTGTCTTTGCACGTCATTAAACTTCCCTTATTACTTAACACAAAGCAAGTCTGTCTGATGCATATCTTACACACCCAACAGTTGGTTGACTGACATGTGATGCAAGGTGGATTCAAGTCTCAGCACCATCAGAATCACGTTTAATGCTAGATACGTTTTCACGAGTTTGCTTTGGTGTATTAGTGCATAACACAAGCATAGTAAGATAAAAATGAGATTCAAAATAAATGCAAGTACAAAAAAAAAGAAGCCTAAATATAGAATAGAATCAAATTCAATTATGATAAAAATATGAAATCATAAATTGTACTTTATATCTGAAAAGGAACATGAATAAATACTATGAATTATTTACATCATTAGGCATTTGAAATTCAAAATAGAAGATGTATAAAATAAAGGAGTGTTAGTTTTTGAATGTGGGACATGTTTAGAGCTAAAGCAAGAAAACCAGAACAGATCAACATGAGAGGCATTGTGAAGTTTCATAGTCATCACACTGAGACACTTTGAGATGAGCATCAGGCTAAAAGGTCCTTCATTTCAACAATAAAACATTTCCCGGTAGTTTTATTTCCTAACTTCTTCGTGTCCTCATATGTTCTTTGCAGTGACCTAAAGGACCAGTTCATCTCGCCATGTGGGGGCTGCAGGCAATTCATAAGAGAGGTAAAACATCTGGGTTTTTAAGTCATGACCAATGACCATACACACACAACACCATAAAGAAGGGAGGCTTTGTGATCGAATTAGACAACTTTTAATATTTTCCTTTTTGCCGTTTCCTTCAGTTTGGTTTAAACTGTGATGTGTACCTGTCAAAGCCCGACGGCTCGCACCTGAAGTTGACGGTGGACGAGCTGCTGCCCGTCTCCTTCGGCCCCGAGGAGCTGGACATGAAGAAAGTGTTTTCATCTCCTTAAACAGTTTGAGCCTGTTTTGCCGCACAAAACACAAAGACATGTACTGTGTATAATGCACATGCTGCTGAAAATGTATTAATGTGTAGCAGTAGTTATATTTATGGAAAATATTTGTTCTTTTAGTATGCGCTGATTGTTATGTCAAATGATTAAAAGTTACCTAATGTATTCTGTAATATTATTTATACAATCTAGTATCTGGAGAATCCATTGTGCCTTGGTTACTTAATGCTGCCTTGCTGTAGATACCAACATTTCTTAATATGAAGAAGAATTAAGCAACAGTATGTATCATATCCACACATTTTAATAAATAAAATGTTTTAAAAGGCATTTCTTTTAATAATTTACACTTCATTTCTTACAGATGGATATACACACAAATGAAGGTCAAAGGACACACAAGAGGGAAAAGATGAGTTACAGTGTACTGCAAATATTATTTGTTTAGCAGCAAGTTATTCAATTACAGAGTAAAAGGGGGAGAGAGACAGGGTGAAGGGTTGAAGCTGCCAGTGCAAATTCACTTAACATTTGTTTGTGATATTAGGTCTACATATTCCATGCATTGACATTTACAGTGGTTTAAGGGCACAGCCTTAAAAAGGGCGAATATAATAAGATGGGATTTATCATTGCCCCCTGATTCAGAGAGATTTTTTATTAAAAAAGGTAAAACCAGCCCAAAATTAAAACAGCTAAAAGACAAAAAGGCAGATTTAATTTTGGGTACTACCCACTCAAAATCATATTCAACTTTATCAGAATTCAAACTTGGCAGACAGCATGTTAAATATGAAATCCCTACAACAGCAGCAGCAGCAGGACATGGCAACGTGGCTCTGAGCAGAAATCATCAGGAATAAAATATGTTTTTAATTATAAGCTCTTTTGGTAGATGAAATGTAGATAGTGTTATGTGACTACGTAATTATTGCTGCTAACAAAGCTCTATTCTCTATGTCTTGATGCTTGGAATAAAAAAAGTTTCTGTCAGATCAACAACAGCAATTGATAAATCAACAATAATCTCAACTGAAAGGTCCTAAAAGTTAAAAAAACAAACAAGAAAATCTAAAAACAAAAAATATATGTATTAATTCAGTGCATCAGGCTTAGTGTCCAAGCCTCTATTCGTATTAACCTGCTTCCACCTACTGTCAGAAGTAAATACTCATGATAGACGGCTCTCAAGCTTGAAAATGTGGTCAGGCTCGTGTCAAGTTTTAGAGGCTCTTGCTGTCCAAAGATACAAAGTAGAGCAAAAATAATTGCACTAATTCCAAGCTGCTAGATTTGTATCTAATGAATGTATGGAGACGAGAGGAGAAAAGAGGGGGAAAAAACACTGGGAACCAAAGTTAATGTGTCACATACATACATACATACATGGACACACAGCTAGCTATTACCATGAGGCTTCTGAGTAAGGTGTGTGTGTGTGTGTGTGTGTGTGTGTGTGTGTGTGTGTGTGTGTGTGTGTGTGT
>NW_011360855.1:87011-99855 GCF_000735185.1 Notothenia coriiceps | reverse complement strand
CACACACACACACACACACACACACACACACACACACACACACACACACACACACACACACACACACACACTGGAGTGTAGATGTGTATAGAGGTCTGGATTCAGAGGGCAAGTGGCGTTGATTAATCTGCCCCAGCATCGGTTTTAGCGAGCTAAACGTTTGCTTTTATGTAGAATGGACACCATTAAAGGGAGTGCTGGCATACTGTATAAGCAGGTATGACATTTAAGAGTACATGTTGTGATGGCATAAATTAAAAGCAATTGCAATACTGGAATATTCTGAAATGGCTTTTGGTGTTCATGGTATTGTTTTTACATACAGTTTGGCTCTGAAAAACAGATTTCAAATGCAAAAATTAGCCTTGATTTGATGTATCCTATACATTTTTGACGAAGTAAACCAATCAGTATCAAGTAAAATAATAAATGTCACGTGTTTTATTGTCTACACAGGAAGAAACTGCGTGTTGGTATTATTTGTTAAAGAAGGAAATATTTTAAGTGGGAACATGGAGGACACATGTTGCTGCCATGTTGTCAGGGTGCTCAGTATTATACTGTTCCTCATCTCATCATGAAACAGTGAGGTACAAAAAAAGAAATCCTTGATTGTGTCTATGGATAAAACAATGCGTGATGTTTCACAATAGTATATCAATTGAATTGATTAGAATGTATTTGACTGATCGAACATTTCAAATCTAAGATTGTTGTCTTTATGAAAGTTCTGAATTCAAATGTAGATGAAAGATAAAACATTCTATAAAATAATATATTTTAATATTCTGTTTTCAAAATGAGCTGTTCATTTTGAGGAAGACATTTTTAATCTACAATTAACATATGAGTATTTGTTCTGCCCTAAACTAGAAAGATTCAATGGTAACAATGATGTTACTCTTTTTACAGTAGCAATAGGCTACTGCTGTGCAAATCAAATCTGGTTATTATTACCATAACTCAAACATTTTTGTTGTTAAATGTTTCTTTTCACAACCAATACAAAACAAGACGTTAAGATAAATTGCAAACACAGACTTATGTATAGAGTATGTAATAGAAACTAACGTGCAAAATACTGCAAAATCAATCAAAAATAATGATTGCAGTGTCCTTCAGTGCTTTTTGGACTAACCCTAGGAAGGGTCAGTTTCAGGGTCAGATTACTTGTGGTCTGATTTATTTATTTTTGGGTTTGTGTTGCCATAGAAACATCCTTCATGCCAGCGGATGTACTGAATAGTTTAACCCACACTGGGAATAATATTCTATGTTCGATTAATTGTTTACATTAACCTACCATTTATATAATGCATTTACGGAAATCATGTTGCTTAATACATTTGAATTCAAATTGTTGAAATCCTATTGAGGCAATACATGGTTAAATAGAAACATGCAGATCCCTTCGTCTCCTTAGATGTTTCCTGAAGCACAACAGATGTGTTGTATTTCAATTTCCCTCTTGTCGGCCCTCTCACTGTTCACCTCTCAGCTTCTATTTCTCCTCTCATCTCTTCTTGTCATGTCATCCACTACGCTCTTGTTTATTTTACCCTCTATGTTTATTAATGTGAAGGTAAACCTAAAGACCCTGCAACCGTTTATGTCTTGCTTATCTGCATTTGCCTTTCGGTGTTTTGATAATTGTATAGCATTATTCTTCATACCTGCAACTTGTCGATTTGAAAGCATTTGAAAAGTGAGTCATTTTGAACTGCAGGTTTTGACAGGAAGGTCACATTTTAGAGGTTCCCTCCTGCTGAAGGAACCCACTAATCTATCAATGAATGGATTGTATTCATTTACATTTTCTTAGGAAACTCATTGACAATTAGGAATGTATGTCTTCAAGAAGTCCATCTTCCACTTAACATTGTTTGTGTAGGTATATTGAATGTTATATTTGTTGTTGATACATCGGATTGGCATTTTGTTTCTCTGCTGCGTGCTTCCAATTTTCTTCTTCTTCACAGCTTTAGGCCGTCACTCAAAGAAAAGTCACTAACTCACACCACTCACACACAGAAAACCCATAGGGGACAGTAGTTCTATTATTGCATTAATAGCATATCTGCTAGGTCCATGAATGAATTGTGAACAGGGTGGCATGAAACCCTTGGAAATGGATGACTTCAACAAAAGCTTTTTAGTTTTCAGTTGATGTTCTTACTTGGCTGTGTCAGTTCTCAAAATCAATGTGTGACCTGTATGCAAGCACAATGGTTGTGATCAGTGATAATCAGTAGAGGATGACTATGGCGTTTGCATGGGTAAAAGAATCAAACTTGTGACCAAAAGATCACTCATTACAAGTGATACCTGAGACTGAAATCAATACAAAGAGTATACATCTTGCCGCAGCTTTCGCTCAACAATAATCTTTCAGAAATCCATGTGGAATTCATAAATAGGTGGTACCCTTTATCATTATTGGTTCAAATCAAACACATCTTAGTCACATAAGTTGGCACATTCATGATTTCTGTGCTAACAGGACTTTTCCCCTGACTTACATTTTATTCAAGAAAAAAAAAAGAATTCAAGCCGATGTTTCCCTCAGAAAATCTAAGCTAGTTCTGGTAAATGCATATAATAAACATATTTTTTAATGGTTGCAACTAAGTTAATTATTTAAGTAAACCTACAGAATGTGAAGAAGAAATCAGTTCTCACCTTGAACATTAAAAGTTGATATCAAGTCTAGGAACCTACAGTTACCAGGCAGAGTAAGATCTAAAGTATTATCATGTGTTCTGGTATGTACATCTGATATTCATGTCTTTTTTCTTCTCAGATATTAGTTTCCTTCCCCGTCCAGCACTGGTATGGTGTGAGCGGGGCATCCAGGTGCTGCTGACCACCATGGGGGCGTTTGCGGCCTTCGCCCTGATGACGGTGGCCATCGGTACAGACTACTGGCTGTACGCCCGTGCCTTCATATGCAACAGCACGGCTAACTCGTCCCAGGAGGACTCCAACAACAAGGACAAGAAAGACCCAGGGGCACTCACCCACTCTGGTCTCTGGAGGATCTGCTGCCTAGAAGGTAAGGCTGATTGTGTGGACCCCACAATTGGGCAGAAAATACGTGGACCCTCCAAGGGAGGAAAACAAGTGTGTGTGTGTTTTCCTGTGCTTGTCACTGGAAGGTCCTGTGACGGTCAATGTGATCATCAGTGTGATTAGAACAGACATACATACAGTAGGTGTTCTCTTACTCCCATTGCCCTACTAATTTGTGTGTTTTGCAGATTTACTCTTGATTTGGATATGGGGTCAGTTATGAGAATAACATCTCAGGCCTCAAATTGTCACTTCTGCATGAGTTGTTGATGGTTACATTTATTCAAACTTATGATGCAGTGAGACAGCAAATTATAACTTTTTGGCATTGTTGCGAACTTCAAATAAAAACATTTAAGAACATATGTATAAACAGTATCTGTACTTTGCTTCATTTTTCCTTCGTTGCGTTTTTTAACAGACAAGCAGAAATAATTACACTCATTATATATTCAACTTAAAACTCACAATTACAATGCCCCAGAATTCATACTTGAGTGGTGGCTCATGCAGTGACTGATAAAGTGGTTTCCTTGCATTACTGAAGCTGGCAGACAGAGCACACACAACACTCACATATGCAAGATGAGGCTTCCATGATGCAGGTATCTATTGTACGGTTATTGTGTTTGAATGAAAGGTGTGATCATGTGCATTTCAACACCAGTAAAACAGCATTAGGACAGCATTCTTTAACTGCCTTTTCCAATCAAATCAACAGCAACATTTTGTCTATATCCATCAAATGTAATGTTTAGTTTACGCCACCTTTTACATCTGAAAGACCCTTGTTTGTGATATGACCTGAGTTGCCACGTTGTCTATGGCGAAGGTAACAAAACATTAATCTCTAGTTGGAGTATCCCTCCAAGCTTTTTAGAAATCATCCAAGGTGTTAGAAAGATGCTTTGCCCTCTCAACCCAATCTGCTGTCCACTGGGCAAATTGTGGATTCCTGGTCCTAATAGATGGTTATTTCTGTCAAATTGATGTATATCATAGTATGTCTTGAAAATATCTTTTAGTACCTCAAGTTTTTTTAGCACAATCGTATGTTGTGTGTTTATACAAGGCTGAAATATCTCAACAAGGATTACCAAAAATTGGAATGCACACATTCATGGTCCACTAGGGTTGAATCTTTCTGACGTGTCCTCATGGACTGGTTATACTGAGACTTTTCCCCTCACCAACTTGAGGCTGACATTTGACTAAAAATATAAGAACAATCAGTCTTGTCTTCTCGTTTTTTATTCTACCATTCTGGCAATCTTGTATTTCATCAATTATCCTCTCTTCCTTTTGAGTTGCAGGTTTTTCTACCTTCTTCTCACCCTCTTCTCCTCTTCCGCTCTGCCTTTTTTCAGGTTTGAAGCGAGGTGTGTGTTCCCAGATAGATCATTTCCCAGACGATGCAGACTATGACCAAGATTCTGCAGAGTATCTGCTGCGTGAGTGACACACACATACACACACAAACACATTGAGCCTGCAGTGCACACAGTGTGCGCACACATCTCAGCAGAACACACCACGCACACACGCAGTTTCCATCACACACGGATACAGAAAGGACAGAAGGGGATGGTGGGCGGACATCAATGCACGGATGTCAGATTCAAGCAAAGTGTTCCTGGAGGTGTGTGTAAATGTGTGTGTATTTGTCTGTGTGTGTGTGTGTGTGTGTGTGTGTGTGTGTGTGTGTGTGTGTGTGTGTGTGTGTGTGTGTGTGTGTGTGTGTGTGTATAAATGCACAGGTGCATGGGGTTGGGAGTCAGGGGGTGTACAGAAAGCTTTTTCACAGATGGATTGAAAGGACAGCCTTCACTAATGGATTATTTTCAGCTCGGGATTCTGGTTTCACATCCTGCTTTCATTGTGATAGCAAATCCTGTTCGTACAGCCCTGAACCTGTTGGTTTACCAACTGTATGTTTCACAATCCATATATCATAAGAATATACTGTATATATTTATGTTAAGGAAGCTGTGATGCTACCTAAGATTTTTGTGTCTGTATTGTTTTGCAACATTGACTGAATTAAATATCTTAAGTTTTTTTTAAGTTTTTATTTTTATTTTAATCAATCAAAAATCAAATGTAATAGGTGGCTTTGGATGACAAACTTTTTGTTCGGTCCAACAAAAACACAAAAGCTTTTAATGGGGCAATTATATTTGAGAAAATAAGCTAAATATTGAGGAGCTCTAACCAATTTGTCATCAGCAGTCATCAAAATAGCTTCAGATGTATGATATTTATATTGATTTACATATCTTTTAGTCAACTAATAATGTTGCCTCTTCTCTTGACTTACATGATAGGACTAAAAGTTCAACCTCATAGGAGTAAGTAATAATCATTGGATACACTTTTTGGTTAAGAACCACACACTAGGGATTTGCCCCCTAAATCACCACAAAAACCCAAAAGCTCAGAAATCTTTCCTATCAGCTACTTATCCAGATAATCAATGAAATATGCGGAAGACTCACACACGAGCCACAGAGCCCCTTTCCGTTTAAAAACAACTGCAGAGAATAATAATAATAATAATTATTATTATTATTTTATTTTTTTTGTAATAGTTTATTTGGTAGGGACATTGCACATTAATGAACACTTAAAACAATAAATGTGCCGAGCGTAAATATGCCGGATTTAGCTTTGAGCTACTTTCCATCTGCAGTCCCTCACATAAAACATTTAAGAAAATCAAATTTACAAACATAGCAAATACAAATACAACTACATAAAATGCAAGAAAAGCGCAAAGAGCAAGAGCAGAATACACAAGTATTTATGACATTGCAATACATTTGCAACCTCTGTATGACATGTCTGACAGAAGCTTCTTTGAGTATTATGCTTATCATTGCAGTATCTTCTCTCTTCAGAGGCAAACAAAAGATAACGCAGCTGGAAAAGTCACCTTGAAAACTTGAAGACTCTGCTTTTTCCTGTTCCTGCTAGAGATATAACTATTCAGCATTTTAATCTTTTATAATGTTTCGTACGTTATCACTACTGCTTTAAAGTTCAAGGTGTCTGCAGAATAAACTACTGTAAAATAGTTTTAGGTGCTTGAGATTGTCCTGCTTGCATCTATTATAAAATGTATAGACTCAAACACAGTTCACAAAGTATTCTAGCAAATGAACATTGCAGCTCTGTTCGGTTTGGGGACTTGCATGGGTCAAAAAAGCCTGCTAAGGGTTAGGGCTGGACATTGTGACTTTGGTTGCATAATATGGCTCAACGTCCAAATACATTTTTTACAAATTACGTAATATCACACTTTGGTTAAATATTCCTTGCCTCTTTTAAACCCCCACATCTTTCAATTACTATCACCAGTTTTAAATCCAGGCATTCTGTTCACAATGTGCTGTTCCTCGGAGCCCAAATGACATCATTGTATGAATATTATGTAGAAAACTTAAAAATAGTTCCTGTTTGAGAGCCAAGTTGTAGTGTCAGCTGTGTAGCACGTATCGGTAACACCTCATCTCCCAGGAGTTTCACAAGGCTGTTAACTTTGCACCTTCAAATGGTGTTGAACCCAAAAAGTCTCCTCACTAGTTGTACTTCATTTGAAACATATAGAATTAATCATTTTATTACACACAACAATGTCCTGAAAAAGTAATATTTCAGTACACACATGATGTGTTTCTGATAATGTTTTCTCCTGCAGGTGTGGTGCGCGCCTCAAGCATCTTCCCCATCCTTAGCGCCATATTGCTTCTGCTGGGTGGAGTGTGTGTTGCTGCCAGCGGCTTCTATAAGAGCAAAAGAAACATAATTCTAGGCGGAGGGATTCTCTTTGTAGCTGCAGGTAAGACTGCAGTTTATGTTGGTTTTGGCAGAAACCATTGTTCTTGTACTCATTGCTTTGAGCCAGAGTTGAAAATGTTCATTCATATTCCACTCAAAGCGAAATGTAATGTGCTTCTCACATACATTCTAATGTTTCAGATCTGCTTATACAAACATAATGAGCATTTTTGTGTATGATATGCAGATAGATGTTTATATGGCGCCTGCGTCTAAACGGTATAATAAAAAGAAAACAGTTCCAATATCTCTGCTTGGAAAACAGTTTAATGAAGCTGCAGGTTAATGTGCCTCTGAGGAGCAATTATACTTAAAGACTTGTATATTTCCTCAGGCTTAAGCAATATCATCGGAGTGATCGTGTACATCTCAGCAGCTCTGAGCGACATCTCCCCCAAGAAGGATGAGGACAAAAAGTGGCACTACTCCTACGGCTGGTCCTTCTACTTTGGCGGCCTGTCCTTCATCCTGGCTGAGATGGTGGGTGTCCTCGCTGTCAACATTTACATCGAGAAGAACAAGGAGCTGCGCTGCAGATCTCGCAGCGACCTTTTCAAGAGCACCACTCACGCCGTTTTGCGACTGCCCAGCTACCGTTTCAGACGGCGCTCTCACTCCAGCTCTCGCTCGACAGACCCCCCACACTCACAGGAGAACTCTCCCATTGGTACGTCCAAGACCTTCAGCCTGCCGCCCTCTGCTCCACCCTTCTCTGTGGCCACTCTGCCCAACCCGCACCACACGAGCAGTGGTGGAAGTGGAGGAGGCGGCGACATCTCCATGTACACCCTGTCGAGGGACTCCAAGCTTGGCAGCCTAGGAGGCGGCGCCCCACCTCTGTATGGCACGGTGGATCGCGCTACCTTGTACCAGCTCCACAACTACTTCCCGAAGGATTCCAGTGGCAGTGGAGGAGGAGGAGGAGGAGGAGCGGTTATAAGCAGCGGCACACTCCCATCCCACTCCAAGTCCAATTTGGCGGCAGCAGCGGCCGTAGCCCAGAATGCAGCACCGCTGAATACCTCCACATCCGCCACCACACCAGCCCAGACAGCTCCAATATCTACAGCCACCATGGAGAGGGACAGGGGCAACATGGGGACCCTGGACCGACTGACGGCCAAAAGGGACAGAGATAGCAACTCGGATACACTCAACAGGAAAACTACGCCAGTTTAAAACTAAAACTCAAAGAGGAGGAATACATTAGTTGAGATGTTAGAGGTATTTAAGATGAAAGAGGGAGAGTCTTTGAGCCTGGGGTATCTAACTGCCATAATTACTTACCAATATCATAAACAGTCATATAACACCTGAGATTATATACAACTTCCAGACAACGGCTTTAAATGGTCATGACTTAAGAGGCAAAACATTGTTTGTCAGATATTTATACAGCAATGGTGCAGTGGAGGCTTCAGTAAAAAGGAAGCTTAATTATTTTTACAATGTCACTCATACACAACTGGGATGTTCCCACTAACACTAGTTTCGGTGCAGCAGTTGGTTGTAAGTGCCTTGCTGAGTAGGTAGGGAAGCTCAGTAGTTATTCCTCTCCGCTTCTACATTGAATCAGCTGCTGTGGGAATACAAACTACAACTCAAACAAGAAGAACCGGTACAGCTTAAGTGTTGTGAGGCGCTAGCAACCCTGTTTAAACTGAACTGGATCTAATGTAAGGGTTAGAGTTAGAGTTTTTTCACATCTAGACGTTCAGTTTAATCCAGCAGGCCAACAAATCTATGCCTTCTGGTATTATTTCCGGTATACTTCTTGAAACTTTAAAGCATCGTATATAATAAAAGCAAAGAGTGGCCAAATGGCTCAAGCCACAATTTTCTGTCACATTCCTGTTTTAAAAAGAACAGAGATCCACAGACGGGTACATTCAGCCAAGTAAAAAACTGCTCAGTGATGACTTGATTGCCAATTCAAGGTCAACAGTAGCTACTTAACCTCTAGGCCCAAGAGTAGGATATAGCCATATTGAACCTACTGACCCTCATACACGCACACATGAGAAGAGGCTGACACACTGTGAGCCTGTTTATTTTTCATCATACCTCAAAGTAATTACAGTAACAGATGGGCGTTCTCCACACTCCAAGAGAAAGGCACTGCCATAGACTTCTAGACCCCCCCTGTACGCCTCCATTACACCACTGCCAGTTGTCACAGTTTGGGCAAACACCGTAACAAATGTCCATCTGAACAAGTTACTTCGTCTGGCAATGAATTGCTTGAGACTTGTATTAAACCTGTCAAATATTTGCTGAACTCTGTCCAAATGGAAGTAGACTGCTATTATTGTTTCACTAGTTTTTGGTTCACTTGACAGTAATTGCGTTAACAACTTACTGCAAGTTGTCGTCTTAAGTGAACATCCCTTTGTTTGCAAAAAGTGCAACATAAAGGGGTTTTCTTTAAAGATATTAATTGGAGGACAGCTACAACAGAAACGTTTTGAAAACAGTTAATTATATTGCAAGATATTACTTAAAATGTGGTTTAGCTTTGGTTTAGGAGAATGGTTTCAAACCCAGATATTTCAATAGCTGGCCGATGTATTACTAAATCACTGCAGAGAGTAGAAATGTTGCTAAATGCTCCTTCTATGTCAAAGGGTGTACTTGTAAAGATGGACTTTTACGAGATATTTGTGATGTTTAATTGCAAAAATGTATTTCAGGCTTTGTATGACTGATTATGAAAACATTTTGATACCGAAGGCTACAAGGCAGCATCAGTTGAGTGTTCCTGCAAAGGGCTGCAACCAGGCCACAGGGTGGGGGTCAATTCAGTTTACACTCAGGGGGTGGTGTTTTAGTTAGAACTTAGCTAAATATTTAAATCGTGTCACTCTAATATGAAATATCAACCATATTATCCAACCAAGTTCCTATCTTATAAGACAAGCACATAATGGATTATTGAATAAGTTATAAATGATCTCTATAAAAAATTCTAACAAAGTCACATTTTGTGCGCAGCATATATTTTAGAGGCTTTAAGGAGAAAATAAACCTTTGTGTGCGTGACATTTTGAATTGAAACCTATACACATGTCCTAAATCTGACTTTTGGACTAACAAACTGAACTCTGAATGCACTTTTGGACCAGTTGCGTTGGCAAGTTGAATTCAACCCTGGTTGAAGACAAGTTGGAGGAGGAGGGAAAGAGGAAAGAGCACATCTGATAGCTTCAGTTCCCCTTTCCTCCATCTCTCTTTTAGCTATAACTATATACTATTTGACAAACTAGAAAAATAAATGTATTATGTATTATCAATCCATTTACTTCAACAAAAGCACATAATGTCTGTAAATGGTAATCCTTTGGTTGTCTTTTCATTCTCAGTGATTGATTATCATCTCTCGGTTTAATGAGATTGTAACTCCTTGAGTTTTAATATCACGTTGCTGGTGTTTCTATGATCGTAATGGTTATTGCAGGGTATTTATACATTTTGAAATATTTTTCTTTTTGTAATTTTTTTATATTCCTGTTTTAAATTGTCTTTATCTTGCTTATGTACACTAAAGTCAGTGGTGTTATGTGGAACGCATGTGCACAATGTGAGAGGGTGATCATGTGTAAATTCTCTATTTTATTATGTCATCACATTTATCTGTATAGGGAGAGTTGACTGAGCGTGCATGCTCTTTTTCAGCAACACTCTGCTTCACCTCGCATTTACTTTCACATTTTCAATGGCAACCGCCCAGTAGTCGCTGGTAATTGAGTTGCTTCCCTGGAACAACTGGGCGCTACGTGCCTTGCTCATCGGTACATTGCTAGTTGTCATATAGCCTACTGTGAATGTTATTTTGTGTTTTACTGTTGGGAAATTATTTTCTTACTTATTTTTTGAAAATCAATTGTCTTTCTTGTCCTAGTTAATTACTCTTCTCTATTTCCACCCCTACTTTATCTTTAATTTGATATTTTCCCGAGCTTTTCTTTTCTTTTTTCTCTAAACATTACCAACGTAGCCTAATAATCAGTGTTTTTTAATGTTCCGACCAGTGTATAAGTGTTGGCGATAGAATGTATATTAATCCATTTATTTTAGTGGTGGTATGTATTGATATTGTTATATTGTTTCAGAGTTCCTACACCTGTAACTTTGGGCTATAAAGGCTTCACGCCTGCCTGTGACAAATTGTCAGTAGCCTAAGTGCTGGGACAGTGGGCTAAATGTGGTCTGTGTTGGTGTTGTCAGTGGTGTTTACATGCTAAACAAATTAGAAAAACAAAAAGCATCAGCATGATGCTTCTGAGATATGTGAAATGTAAGGAAAAAATTACTTAAAGTGTCCAAATCTTTTTTTTTACCTTTTGTAAAGTATATTTAAAAGTGGAGGTTCTGTTTCTCTGTTTTAAGTTCATATCCTGATGTGAAAAAAAGCCATTTTAAAAGCCACCAGCTCCTTTTCCCAACACTTTGGCCACTGACAAGAGTCAGACCTGAAACTCTTCAAATTGATAACTGGTATATTTCAAATCAGCAGACCGATACATTTAAAGGACCATAAGGAAAAGGGGAAGCAATACAAAATACTGATCCTCACTAGTAAATACAAAAAATACAAAAAGGTATATATACATATATAAAAATATATAGATATATTCATTAAAGTTCTATTTGAAAATGTGGTTTTGTCAAGTGAATTATTGAGTGAAAAAAATGAAATACAGCTTTGATTTTTTGATGCACCATAAACTCCAAGGTGTCTGTCTACCAAGCAGACCCATATGACCATTACAAGAATGATTCATTCTGGTCTGTCAAATACAGTGGTCCTGTCCATGGTTTATAAAGAAGTTGACCAATGGTTTTTAACTAATGCAGATTTTAGTGAGTTTTACTTGGTCGAAGACTTAAGCGATTGTAGGCCATACTGTTGGTGTCACAGTCGGGTTCTAGGTCCAACAGCTCTCAGACTTTTGTTGAGACTGGACTGAGTTGTAGACGTGGCTCCAGTCCAAATGTCAAAAATAATAACGTGCTATGTTATTTACAACTTTTTTTCTTTTGAATACTAAAGTAATAAACATGAAAGAGAATTCATAAGGACAGCAACGGCAAATGTTTCGAATGGCCCAAGGATGCATTGCCTTAAATGTTGCGGCCGCATGAAATCATGGGTAGGCATTATCTCTTTTCCTTTGGTAAATGATGTCAGGTATTGGGGAAAATCAGGACCCAAATGCAGAATGAGGAGAAGGTACAAGGTGTAACAAAAAGTGAGCTTTAATTAAAAAAAAGCTTTTGACGATGAACAAATAAAGCCATAAATGTGTAGCAAGAGGAATATCCAGACCAGAAAAACCAACAGGAACCAACATGGAGGGTGACAACAAAGACGATCGGACATGGAGCACAGGCTAAATACACAGAAGGGTAATCACAGGACAAGACACAGCTGGGCAGGGGAGGCAGAAACAAAAGGGCAACAGGTGAACACAATGAGACAATCAGACACAGGAGGGCAAACACAGGAAGGAAGACAAGACACAGGGAGAACAGAACTTCAAAATAAAACCATGACTAGACACAAAACTAAAATCATGACAAATGATGGTTCATTGGACCCTAGCCGTTTCTCAAAGTCGAGGACGCTTCCTTGGTAGGACATGTCCTTCCGAGTCAGGTCCTTCAGTGGCTAGGCAAGAATCCTTCCTAGCATTCGTAGAATGAAGAATGGAACAGGCTAGCAAGTGTGCAGGTGTGGGTCATATGCAAGGCCCCACCTTATTGAGCACAATTTGTTTTTGAAGACTCATAACTGATTTGCTAAGATCAAAGATGGACACGTTTTTGTTTTTGTCTTTTATCCATTAATTATTTGAGATGGAGGAAGAGATAGAGCGGGAGTATCGTCGGCGTCTGTCTGCTCGGAGGAGGAGGATGTTCTAGTTAATTAAGTCTTCCC
>NW_011360855.1:75961-86966 GCF_000735185.1 Notothenia coriiceps | reverse complement strand
AACTCGAATGATTTAGAGCGGGGATGCGAATATTCGGGCTGTATATACCATGGAAATACTATGGGTGCTACAACAAAATGACATTTTTACCGTGATTTAATTGTAATACACGTTTCAAAATGGGATGGCCCGACAGTAAACAACCATACTGATACCAGTAGTATAAACAATGGAATTTAATGCCGTGACAAGTTGCAGACAAGGCGCAGGCCAAAAAGCCTTTTAAAATGCGTGTATCTGAATGGAGATCTCTGTGCTGGGCAACACGCTAACGGCTGATGGTTCGACATGTTGCCGCGCCGGTGCTGGACCATATCACGAAGCGTAGTTTCTTGGGACTGGCAGCAAAAAGCTTAGGACGTATTACGGTATACGTACCCTTACCGACAATTATCTTG
Source organism: Notothenia coriiceps (assembly GCF_000735185.1). Taxonomy (NCBI): domain Eukaryota; kingdom Metazoa; phylum Chordata; class Actinopteri; order Perciformes; family Nototheniidae; genus Notothenia; species Notothenia coriiceps. Next base: position 86,568 of record NW_011360855.1, on the reverse strand, counting down.
CGTACGGGGCCCTTCGGTTCTGTACACGGTGTGAAGGTCACCGAAACGGGAATATAACGTTACGCTAAAAAATTGAAAAAAAAAAAAGGGAAAACCGTGGAACAATTTTTGGAAGAGTATCTCAGGGTGGTTCGTCGGGCAGCATTCAGAGTATATTTGCTCACATTCGTGGTTTCCAACGGGGTATGGAGCAGGGACAGGAGGGGACTGCCGTTCAAATGGTAGTCAGTAATTTGAGGGAATTGGCGAAAATTGGGAATGGCCAGGATAAAGTCGAGGGCTCGAAAAATTCCTCCAGCATCATTGAAGTCTCGGGTGGAACATTCTTGGGGTTTCGCAGTGCCGTACAAGGATGACGACAAAAGACAGGGTGGACCGAAACCAAGCTGTTGTGCTCGCATTGTTCAACTAACATTTGTTCGCGGGGCTGCATACATCAAACTTGCACACTTCATTTTGGAAAGGCATCCCCGGAACGTGAATTCACCGGGGGTCCAAAAGGAAAAGGACTGAAGGCTGCGAAACCAACTCCACTAGCATTTAAGGGGCCTTTGGCAAAAAGGGTTCAGGACCGGAGGGCTCAAAGGCTATTACAACGCCAAATATCCTGTGGTTGCCATGGTTAGGCAGCGGGCTACCTTTGCGCTATCTGGCTTCTGTCTACCTCTCTCCCTAGCGGAAAGGTCTCCACAGGAGGGAGAATGTTACGGTGCAGAGGATCTTGCCTTTCCGGCAAGCCAATGTGGACAGTACATTTTTTTAAAAAACATGAAAATTACAATGACAAGCAAGTCATATGTCCAAACTGGGCTGCTGTAGGTACTTATAACGTACGGGTTCAAATACAGGATTACTTTTCAGTTCATCGAACTGCTGCACCTTATGGGTTTATTTAATTACATTTGCTATTTATTTGAGTTAATATCAGTTTATATATTACAAACCCAAACTAATTAGTTATGTGTTTGTTGATACTAGTACAGTAAAGGTCAAAATACAGGATTACTTCGTCATCGAAATGCTGCACCTTAATGTTTATTTTGTTATATTTCTGTATTTTATTTGAGTGAATACGATTCGTCATACAGTTTAATAATAAAAAAAATATTATATATGTTTTAAGTTTTGGGATAATTTATATGTCTAATAAGTACCATATCACTAGTGACCTAAAAAAACTCGACAAATAGGTATCGATATCCCGAACCGAAATGTTTGTACCTTATCACCCCTAAAAACAACCGATCACAGCAGTGCTTCTCTGGCTGGCTCTATCCAATCACAAACAAGAAGTGTTAATGCTGTGTTGCTTTGTGAAATGCTGTGGCGTTTTGTGAAATGCTGTGGCGTTTTGTGAAATGCTCTGGCGTTTTCTCAAATGCTGTGGCGTTTTCTCAAATTCTGTGGTGTTTTGTGAAATGCTGTGGCGTTTTCTCAAATTCGGTGTTTTGTGAAATGCTGTAGCATTTTCTGAAATGCTGTGGTGTTTCCTGAAATGCTGTGGTGTTTCCTGAAATGCTGTGGTGTTTTCTGAAATGCTGTAGCGTTTTCTAAAATGCTGTAGTGTTTCCTGAAATGCTGTGGTGTTTTGTGAAATGCTGTAGTGTTTCCTGAAATGCTGTAGCGTTTTCTGAAATGCTGTGGTGTTTCCTGAAATGCTGTAGCGTTTCCTGAAATGCTGTTTTGACTTGCACTTCAGGGCCACCATAGTTTTCTTCAACCTAAAACCAAAGTTCAGATTCATCTTTTATTTACATTTGAACAATTTTAGTTATGCCATTTGTTAAAAACAGGCCACAATTTGAATGTAGTACATTATAAACCATTTATGTTAAACAGAGCCGTTTCTCAAATTCGAGGACGCTTCCTTGGTAGGACATGTCCTTCCGAGTCAGTTCCTTCAGAGGCTAGGCAAGATTCTTTCCTAGCATTCGGAGAACAATGAATGGAACAGGCTAGCAAGTGTGCAGGTGTGCGTCATATGCAAGGCCCTGCCTTAAATTGACCGTGATTTGTTTGAAGACTCATAACTGATTTGCGAAGATCGAAGATGGACATGTTTTTGTCTTTTATCCATCAATATTTTGAGATGGAGCAAGAGATAGAGCGGGAGTATCGTCGGTGTCTGTCTGCTCGGAGGAGGAGGATGTTCTAGTTAAATAAGTCTTCCCGCTTGCCTTCCGTCCGAGTTTTATTCTCTCATGTAAATCGAGTAAATGAAGCATCCATAATTACTCCATAGTTAGTTTGTGAGTTGTCATGATGGTTTAAATCACCCTTGGTAGACACCCCTTTCTATTCCCTCTATTTCATGCTTCCCGCACAATAAGCAAGCAACACTTTTTTCCCGTGTCAATTTTGCATATATAGTTTGTGCATGTTTGTAGTCGTTCCAACACTTATCGATGCGGAGAAAATGTGTAATTACATTTAAAATGAATATTTAATAATGTAAACACACACACAAGCCAATTGCAGATTTGAAGAAAAATAACCATTAACAATAAACAAATGTCAAGTAAACTGAAACTGCCCTCTATTCTTTATGTTGTGCAGCCATGGGCCTGGACAACATAAAGAATAGAGGATCAATTTCCACGGACTAGCACGGTGGCATTAATAATGCAGTGATGATGGCATCACTGCATTATTAATGCCACCGTGGAAATTGGTACGTGCGCAAATAATTGTGGGTCATTTAAGACCGCCGAGGATACACATGAGCAGCCTTGACACTTCCTGCAATGAAGGATTCAGGCCTCGGTAGGATTCCAAGGATCCTGTACATTGGAACAGTCCTTCGTTGGGATTCGATGACATAGCATCCTTGATATAGAGGCTCTGAAAGATCCTTCCTTGACATTGAGAAGCAGCCCCTATCGGCATAAGGAAATAAGGAAGAACACATTGAACACATTTTCCTAAGCATTGATCTCACTTATTTAGGAGCCTTCCTGCCTTCCCTTCTTTAGCCTTGTTAGTTCTAGGTCCTAGGCCAATCGGATCTCTGCATGCTCACAGCCTGATCACCTCATTACTCTCAGCTGAGCTTCTGTCCAGCAACACTTCATCCCCTCATCAGATTAGTTTGTATTTAAGTCCTGTTCAGTCTTTTTGGAATGTTTGGCTCACAGTCTCCTGCATTTGGGTCCACCTTATTCACTCTCCATGACACTAGGAAGTTTACGAATCTACAAAGATAAATGAATGTCACTGTATTGACCCTCCCTTTTATATGGTCTTTACTTCAGAAAAAGAGTCATGTAAATGGTTGAAGATAGTTGCTGTTTGCTAGTGTCAACATGTCAACACTGGCAAGCATGAAGTGGCGGAAGATGGATGTTACGTCGAATCCATTTTTGTGCATGGCTTGTAGACGTACTATCCTTCAACCTTTTCTACTGACAGTTATAATTAACAAACAACCATTGCTCTTACAGAAGGATATGTGGATGGATAGATCCATAGATAGATAGTAGCATACTCTGAAAAAGATAATGATAATTTGTCAAATCCGACCTAAAAATTGAAACTTTGACAGGCAGTAATTAAGACCTTGCCGTCTCTATTTAGATGTCTTCCTTGGAGAAAAACACAGGGAGGGACTGTCAGCAGCCTAGGGGTAATGTGACAGTTTTTAATCCCGCTGACAATAGAACCGCTGGCAGAGCACACTGAAGATGGTGATGTGTTTGGTTGAAGCCGTGAGGAATGTGATTCGGTGTCAAAGTTTTAATTAGTTGGCCTCTCTTTCTGGAATCGTACAGTATACTCGACCGTATCTGCAGCCTCTGCAGTTCATTGTAACCTTGCAAAGACATAAGAACACCAAATATATATATATATATATCTCTATATATATATATATAGGGAAGCAATTTAACAAGAAACTGATTTAAGGAATTAGGAGAATTATACCAGTTCCTGCAAGAAACTAGAAATATGTTTCCATACTGTTCAGGTAATGATAATTACAGGAACAAATACTTTGAAGATTATCTGTGCCGGTTTGATAAAAATATACAGTTTTTACAAAATACATTTACAAAAAGGACAGGTATTCAACTTGAAGAAAACAGACATCAGACCCCTAGACATGTTGGTCTGACATTAACAAATTGGGTTTCTGTATCATTGAAATTCTAGGGCACATTATCAATCTTGTGATTGGGCTACATGCGGTTTCAAAAATATGGCAGAAAGACTTTAAAGGTACCCCTATCCAGTGAGACATTAAAATGAGCTGTGTTATGATAGTATTATAAAGACATATGCCTAAGGAATAATGTAAAAAGAGAACAATATATTAAAAGAGTAATATTGTGTATCTAAAACCTTGCCCAAAAGAGTCTTATTCATTGAGAATTTCAAATGGCAGATCATATAATAACATTGTTAATAGCAACAGGTGTTAAAAACATACCAAATTATCCACATTCCCCGTATTTGATATTTTGTGAAGGAAAATTTTAAAATGTGTTTAACTTGTCAAAATGTAAGTAGCTTAAATATATGATGAATGTTATACCAGAATCTCAAATTGAGGACCCGAGGGTGCCTCTTTGTTAAAGACGGATCAAGCATTTTACAAGCTGTATTATACAATACTTTATAAGAGGCTCATGTTCTCTCTAGAGAAAAGAAAAGCCCCTTGTGGAAGATACAAATTGATTCTGTAAGTCCAGGCCATGTCAGGATCAAGCCTATGTATTTTCAACATTTATAAAATAAATCAAGAATCCTGACAAAAGCTGAACTGTTGAGATGCAAATTAATATATTGGTTTCTATTAGGGCTGTGCAATTTAATCGATCCTGCGATATATATCGATATTTTGTTTCCCGAGAAAGTATCGATATTTCAGCCGCGGGTATCGATACATTAACTCCCATTCAAATCCCCCGTGTTCCGCCTGGCACTCTGCATGAAGAGCGATTACGTCAGCCAGCCGAGCCGCTAGTGTCGCTGTAGAGCATTTCTAGATACACAGACGCCGGTGTCTTCTTCTCGCAGTGAGTGCGAAGCGGTTCAGGAGAATGGCGGCAAACATTAACCACACTGGAGAGGGTCTTCTCTACCGCGGGAGATATCGGCCCAATCCCAAACCACTCCCTCGACGGAGTGAACTCCGTCTGTAGCCACACTCGCAGCTCAACGAGGCTCCCTCCTGTCAGATGGAGGGAGTAAATACAGCAGCAAGCTTTGGGACGGCCTCCCCTCTCTCCGGCAGAAACAGGAAATGCCGTAACTGTATGTAACAACGGTTTCAAATCAGCATCTCTTAGACAAAAAGTTTAAATTAACTCAAATAAAACTCCTAACATCTTTCATTGTGTTTCAAAGCTCTTTTAGTTTTAAACCTGATGTTTATAAGCTTCTTAGTTTTTGCAACGGTCTGTAAATATAAACAACTTTATAATAAAATGCACACATTTACCTTTTTCTAGACTAAACACAGGTATGATCCNTAAGAAAATGTCGTAAAAATCGAATTGTCGCTCTTATACTCGCATCGGTTATTAAGTTGAGTGCATATACTTCGTTGATAATTACAATTTTGACATGGAAAGGTTACTTCAAGTCAGGTTTCCCTGCAGGTTGTAAATTCGGTTTTTGTGATTTGTCTTTCCGGAGGAGAGGATGTATTGACGTAGCATGTAAGGAAGCTAAAAACAAGTCCTTTATATTAGACGCTAGTGCAGCCCAGACCCCTCTTCACGGTAAGAGACTCGTCACTGCTACCCCGGGTAAGGGTTGGCGGGGTAATGTGGGACATGGCGAGTAGTGTCAAACGGCGCAAGTGCGCCTCCCAGGTCCTTGATGCTCCACACCTCGCCCGTCCTCACCCAAGGTTCCGGGAGTTTGTTCGCTCAGAACGGTCGCCCCACGACCTGAACTCTGGCAGAGAGGACTGGCCGATCAGCGCCGGACACACGACAGCCGGACGCGACAGTTCTGACAATTTGTTCATCAATGTCGGTTTTGTAGGTGCACTATTTGACGGTTCTATAATTGTTTGGAGCGTACTATGCAGTATACAAAATGAAACCTAGATGATGGACAACGAAATCAGATTTTGTTCCATCTTACACACGTAAAAGTAATATCTCAACCACTATAACTGGTCTGCACGCGCTCTTTTGATCTTCTTCGGAACGAACAGGCCACCTGCTGCACCTTTTAATTCTCCATTGTCCATTGTGATACTGCACTTTATGTACTTACGTTTCAAAGGCTTGTAAGCTACAGTTGGCACTGTTTCAATAAATGAAACAAATTTTCTCACCACATCTTTTGAGTCATTTTGTACAGCATATGCAAGCTGTAGACTCTCTGTCTAGTCAGAGCCAGATATTGTATAATTGATGCTTTCAGTTTTCAGTTGAATTAATTCAATCCAAGTCAATGGAACACTCACAAGATGTCACCAAAATCACACTGTCCCTTTAAAATCTTTCAGAAAATGATGTAAGTGTATCGAATTATATCGAATCGTATCGAATCGTATCGTTGGCTGAATATCGTGATATATATCGTATCGTGAGCTCAATATCGTGTATCGTATCGTATCGTGAGTTTAGTGTATCGTTACAGCTCAAGTTTCTATATTGATGAACATTTGAATTTCATAAAGGTTGTTGGGTCTAGATCAAGAGATCTAGATACAACATGGTGTACTGCCTTGCTGTCAAATGTGTTCTTCTTGCAATAGTTAAACTTTTGTCAAAATTCAAACAATGTCAATTATTCTTCTTCTGTAAATTGTAAAACTCTAAAACCATGACATTTTCATAATGGTATTTCTGTTCGAGTTATTATCTCAATTTTTTGAATATGGAACGAGGGTGCTGAGTCAGAGAATGAAGACACTAATGGGCATGGAAACAATGAAGAAAAAGTCAAAGAGAAAAAATAATTTCTTGGTGTTTGCAATGGGTCAGCTACCTTTGATGGATTAATGGAACGCATCTGGGTATTATAATAATCCATTGCCCACAACACGGACAAAGAATGGCTTGGTGGATACAAGGGAACAAATAATTACATTTTTCCCAGAACCTCCATCAAATCATGGCCAATGTGACCGTGTGACCAATTTCAAGAAAAAGATGATAGCCCAATATAGTTTAACCCTTCACAGCAGTCTACACCGGCATTCCCCCATGGTGCACTTGGCTCTCCTGTGTTATTATGTCTAAAGCTATAATCCCTGTTGTCACACACAGTAAAATATGATAATACCGCCTTGTGTCAGCTTTCATGAGTCAACAGGGGTCTGCCACCTGTGAAGACATGCTGCATTGTAATTTCCTCTCCTCATTCAGCCTGATGCTCGCTGTCCGGCTGTCTCCCCTATAGGGCTCTTTGGTGGTAAAGAGCGCATGTCTGCAGTCTCTGATAACAGCTCCAGGCATGCTGACAGACGTCCTACAGTACGCCACTGGGGAGGTCTGTCAATCAAGATTACTGTCTCATTTGCTCTTGTGCTCAAATCCTTCCTCACTCAGAGAGTGACATCCCACTACAGGAAGCCCGAGCTTTCTAACCTAACACTGACTTTCATGGAAATGTAAACACACATTGAATTTCATAGTGATGGTTCGTACTCTACTAATATATTATACCCTATATACCAAATCTTAGAATATCTGTTGTTATTATTAGAATATTGAATTCAACCTGAAACTGCAGGAACTAGGCTAATCTAGGATTTGACGTTTGATGTTTTTTTTTTACTAGAACATGACATTAACTGATAAATACAATCATAAAATCCAATACTTTTAAAGTGCTATTGTTGGTTTTATTTCCTTTTGTTTAAACTTGTCTCACCAGAAACAATCAAGGTAAATGGTAGTGGCATTCTTTGTCATACGGATTCCTTTCTCAACAAAGATGTAAATTAATATTGCACTTTAAAAAGTCAAACACCTATGAATTTTAAACTACAAAAAATAATCCAAAGAGACTCATATTGTATGATTCCATCAACAAACTTTGTATTTGTTATTATCTTCCGTCTGAAGTGTGTGTGTTTAGGGGAGTGGCATTGGAGAGAAGCCTGAAGCTTGTTCAGGCCTCAGTTAATTTTAATGTAGTACGACATGGGTTGTGTATCGAGACTGATACAAACTACTGCAAAAACACAATGGATAAAGTCTAAAATTAGCATACATATTAGAAAAATACAAATATAGAGTCTCATTGTGGGGATTATCTGCAATTTATGTAGGTGGTCCCCACCAGTGTTGGGTGTGTAACACGTTACAAAAGTAACGGAGTTACAGTAATCTATTACTTTGCTGTAACGAAGTAATGTAACGCATTACTAATGAAATGTGGGTAATATGTTACCCGTTACAATGCTCAGTAACGCAGTTATAACACATTTTAACCCGAAATTAAATGGTGTTTTGTTTTTTAAGAATGTACTAACATCGCGAGACATTCCGACATCAGAGACAAATTGTGCGGGTAGATTAGTAAACCTGGTGTTTACCCTACGGGCTTCGCGTCGTGATCTTCGGGGGTCCATAGGCATGCATTGCACCCCCAGTTGAATGTTATGCAACCTCTATTCAAAAAAGAGAACAATACAAAGAAAAAATGGTGTCATGTGCGCGTGACCTGCTCCGCAGCGCGTGCATCATTTCCGAAAATGCTAACACAGCATAGACACACATCTGTGGATAATCATTTATACGGAAAAGGTTAAGCACCATGTTACTAAACTCCAGAACACTGGCATCTACTGCAGACAGTAGCAGAACAGGTCGGATGGGGACATCACGTTACCTCACGTGTGGACCACTAGCTTACTCGCGCCTGACTCGCGTCCTCGCCCCGGAGCAGCAGTCCGCAGGTGCCTTGATACCACGGCAAAACAGAGCCTGCCCCAGGTATATCTAAACAAGTACCCGCCGGGGTAAAGCGGTCATTTGCAGACTATTTTCGCTGGTCGTCCCGTCGCTTCCGCGGGCTGGTGTGGTATAAGAAATAGGAGCAATGGCCTAGAATGATGTAAATGTAAAATGAGTGCCTATTTCTGCCATGCCTGTGAAATGTTGGGTGCGCAAAATAATGCATACACAGAGTGCCTAGTCACCACGAATGGTTACAGAAAAGGTCTCAGTATCCCAGAATTTATCAACAGGCTAGTGTTGCAGCTGAAATATGATCTCCAGGTCACAAAGTCCAAGCCTTACATGATGATGGTGAACCAGGTTGTTCGCGAAGCACCAGTAGAATATTTCTGTCGGCCAGAGGTATATGATGGGAAAATTTTAGTACATGGTTGCTTAATAATACTTTTGCTTTTCAATGTTGGCCGATTTCGAAACCATGAGCTGGGTTCAAATCATATTTGCCTTTGATTTACAATATGTTGCTCATTTGGTGTGTTTATCTGAGTACAGGGCTTTGAAGGTTTGTGCTTGGTTGCCATTAGTACCTTTGGACTATGATGAAATATTTTCGGGCCCGAGGGAATGCACTTTAACCCACTTGAAATGTTCTAAAGCTTGCTTGGTTTTCCATAAACATAACAAAGGCCATAATCTGTTAATTGGGACCATCTATGCTATTTTTCATGGCTGTTGCCGGCACTATTGCTCATGTAAACCTACTTACTGCGCTGCCGGCCCCGTAATCTCAGATGCACCTGAGTCATTTTTTTCTTGAACCGGCCGATACACGGCATATACTGAAACAAAATACAGAGCCCATTCAGTGCCCTGTTATTGTTTACTTCCTGTCTGCGCACCTTGCTTCTTGTGGTGATGTATCGAGTCCAGCGCTCGTCTTTTAACGCTCTTTTCCGTTTCTCTTTCTTGATCCTCCTTAGCAACCTCATTATATCCTGTTTGACAGCGGTGCTTGTACCTGTATTAGAAGTCCATGAAATGTCCAAAAGTAAAACGTTATTTCTGTTCGTTTAATAATCTCGCTTCATCACTTTCGCGACGTTTCATGTGAGCATTCAGACATCAAAGGATTCTTGTCCATAAATACCCCCCAAATAACTGGAATGTGTGCCACCTTTCCCGTGTTATTCGCGTGCCGGTAGCGGAAAAGCTTGCAGCGCATTAACCCCAGCTGTGTGACGGTCACACGTTCAAACACCAGCCTCGTCTGGATTGTTTGTTTTGTATCTTCGCTATTGTTCGTCAACATATTGTAACGGACCTCGCTAACTTTTTTTATCTAACAATTCATGATGGGGAAGCGGAGTGTGTGTAGTTTGTGAGCTATGAATGTTTTCCTGGATTGCTGATAAACTTGATCATGGGTGGGAGAGATTGCTGCACAATAACTGGCCTGTCAGAATTAAGTTACTAACGCAGGTGTGTATGCCACGCTGTGAGGTAAAGTGTCGCCAGATACAGTGAACTTGCTAGTGACTGAAATATATTAAACAGTTGTGAAGTGAAATAAGTAAGCGCAAAAATGAGTACGTCTGAAGTATCTTCTATTATTTTCTGCCACTTTTAATTATTTGTGGGCTCGCAGCATATTACCAAGAATAGAGACTAATGTACACTGCAATAAAGATAAATGTTAGCAAGTGAAAAATAACAAAGAACCCTTTTTTATTTTATCAAACAGCC
>NW_011360855.1:73297-74962 GCF_000735185.1 Notothenia coriiceps | reverse complement strand
AAAACCTGTTTATGCAAATCTGACAGTACAAGCGCTAGCCAATCAAACCACGTGCAAGCTGGGAGTGACATACCGCAGTTCATTTTCTATATTCCTGAAAATGGAGGAGAAATTAGTTATTGCGGTAGCAAATCACCCGGTTCTTTATGACCAGTCCCTATGAACTTACCGGGATACAAGCCGGAGGAACCAGGCATGGAGGGAGGTGGCAGAGACAGTGGGTGAAACTGGTAGGTTTACGCCTGTTTGGGGATTTTATATCCAGTTTACTTCGTTTTAACATTGCTTTTGCTTTCTATGTCGGGGCGGGAGATTCATGTGATTGGTTGTTGGTCGTGTTGCTCGCAAAAAATCCCCAAGTTTCAGATACGTCAAGCTCCAAGATTTTTTTAACGCGGCTGTGTGGATGTACTGTCAGTCATCTTCTGAAGATCTAGCTTCCATGTAACCCACTGCTTAGAAAACTTCTCAGGTATGTTCTCATCCCAACCATAGCTAGTGCTACACAGCTCTTGTAATAGCAGCTTGGCAGGCAGAGCAAAGGGTGTAAGGAACCCAAGAGGATCATAGATGGAGCTTACCATAGATAATATTCCTCTCCTTGTTTGTGGTTGTGGCTTGATGCTGACATTGAATGTAAAATGGTCCTCTTCCACACACCATTGCACTCCAAGTGCTCTCTCAGTTGGGAGTGGATCTCTGTCTAGGTTCAGCTCCTTCACTTCTTTAGCTCTGTCAGCTTCGGGAATTGAGGACAGCACCTCGACCACTAGCAGCGACTGTTGCTTATCCATTTAGAGAAGTGGAATCCTCCCCTCTGACATGCAGCAGTGAGCTCTTTGGTCAGCAGGATAGCTTCTTCCTCTGTAGCAACAGACTTTAGGCAGTCATCCACATATATGTTTTTCAGTATTGTGTCAATCACTTCAGGGCTGAAGTACTCCCTATTATCCATTGCTGTTCTTTTTAATGCGTAGCTAGCGCAGCTGGGTGATGACACAGCGCCAAAGAGATGCACAGTCCTGCGGTACTCAGAAGGGGGAAGGCTTGTGTCCCCACCAGGCCACCACAAGAATCTTAAAAAGTCATCATTCACCCCATCATTCCTATTGGCTCCTGGTGGAATCTGGTTAGTACTCCTAAAAGGCTGTTAGTGAGATCAGGACCCTGCAGCAGTTCTGAGTTTAAGGATGTGCCTTTAAATGATGCTCCACAGTCAAAGACCACTCTGAGTTTTCTTTTCTTGGGGTGGTAGACCCCATGATGAGGTATATACCAGACTTTACCCTCCTTTTGCTTCAGCTGCCCCTGTGGCACTTTTTCAGCATAACCTTTGTCAATGACATCACTGAGAAATCTGGCATATTCCTCATGAAATGATGCCTTCCTACGAAGCTTTCTTTGCAGGCTGGAGAGACAAAACTAGAGCCAAAGGGTGGGTGGAGGGGGTCTGGAGGACGGGTTTGGGCTGACAGCCCAGGGGCACAGCGGAGGACCCGGAAAGGGTCTCGGGCGGTGGGCCCGGGGGCACAGCGGAGGACCCGGAAGGGGTCTCGGGCGGACGGCCCGGGGGCAAGGCAGAGTTCGAGAAGGTGTTCTTGGGCGGACGGCCCGGGGGCAACGCAGAGTTCATGGTGGGAGTCTCGGGTGGACGGCATGAGGGCG
>NW_011360855.1:64908-73257 GCF_000735185.1 Notothenia coriiceps | reverse complement strand
GGTTTGGGCTGACAGCCCAGGGGCACAGCGGAGGACCCGGAAAGGGTCTCGGGCGGTGGGCCCGGGGGCACAGCGGATGACCCGGAAGGGGTCTCGGGCGGACGGCCCGGGGGCAAGGCAGAGTTCGAGAAGGTGATCTTGGGCGGATGGCCCGGGGGCAAGGCAGAGTTCATGGGTGAAGGCCACAGCGGGCGAACTCAGGGGGCCGAGCATGAGGGCGAAGGCAGCGACTGGAAGAGTCAGGGGGCAGGGCCCGAGGGCGAGGACCGCGGCCGGGAAAGTCAGGGGGCCGGGCTCGAGGACGGGCAGGAGCTGGTGGAACCCCTGGCGGGTCAAACGTAGACGAGACCCTGGACGGAACGTGGGCTGGTGTCAGTGGAACCCATGACGGAGCAGGCGTCGGCGGAACCCCCAACGGAACAGGACATGGGGTTGGCAGGACCCCCGGCAGAAGAGTCGTCGGCGGGACCCCCAACGGGACAGGACATGGAGTTGGCAGGACCCCCGGCAGAAGAGTAGTCGGCGGGACCCCCAACGGGACAGGACAGTGATTTGGCAGGACCTCCAGCGGAACCTCCAACGGCACTTGAGTAGGGACTTGAGTAGGGACTAGAGAAGGGACTTGAGATGGAACTTGAGAGGGAACTTGAGAGGGGACTCGAGAGGTGACTTGAGAGGGAACTCGAGAGGTGACTTGAAAGGAGACTCGAGAGGGAACTCGAGAGGTGACTTGAGATGGGACTCGAGAGGGGACTTGAGAGAGAACTCGAGAGGTGACTTGAGAGGGGACTCGAGAGGGAACTTGAGCGGGGACTCGAGAGGGAACTTGAGAGGTGGCTTGAGAGGAGACTCGAGAAGAGACTCGAGAGGGGACCTGAGAGGGAACTCTAGAGGGGACCTGAGAGGGAACTCGAGAGGAGACTTGAGAGGTGACTGGAGAGGGGACTCCAAATCAGCAGGAATGTGAGTCTGTTACAAATATCAAAACAATAACAAAATATATCCGTCGTAAACGAAACCGGAAACAGCAGTATATTTTATTTTGTTAACACTGTAAACTTGACAGCTTTTTATCCCAAACCACCTACTGGTTAAAGCACGTTATTACACGTTTAGAGTAATTGCAATGCAGGTAGATTGTGTTGCTTTATAATGACTGTTTTAAAATGCCTTTTTCTTAATGTATTTCATTTTTGTAAAGCACTTGTGTTGAAGGTGCTATATAAATAAACTTGCTTGCCTTGCCTTGCCTAAGGTCTGTTGCATGTTTTGTTGCATGTGTTATATTTGATGAAAACATTTAAATATTAAGAGTACATACAAAATAGGGGGAAAGTAGAAGGTCAATGATAGAAATATAGAATAGAAAATATCAAGAAGATACTGTAAATTATATCTAGAATAAAGCAGTTAAGTGCCGGATGTACAAAGATATTAATAGCAGGATCTGCAAAACAGACAAACTAATTAGGCTTTATTTAAACAGTAAAGAATACTTTAAGTTAAGGTCTTCTTTTAAATACATGTAAGCAAAAAGCTTAGGGGGTATCTATCTACAGATAAATATTAAGCCTGACAAAGTACTTAAAATCTAATATATTGCATGGTTTGTTTTGGGACTTGACAATCTACTTTCCTGCAATGTTAACTATGTTTAAGCACTTGTTTTAACCAATATTATACATATTTATTATACTATTATAAGATGTATGTAGATAGAATAAGAAATGTGCAGAATATGACAGTTTAAGGATGGAGGTACACGCATATTGATAGATGTCTTGTAATGCACTGTTGAGGAACCTGCGACCCAATTTTCATTCATTGCATAACTACACTGTAGTTGTGTATATGATATGCCAATAAACCTTAGAAAATCTTGAAAGCTTGAAAGGGATGTGCAAAATAGCAATTATATACAGTTTTTAATTAACTATTAGTAGAGAATAACGAGTAATGAATATGCTTTATAAGGATCTGCAGATACATTTGTTTAGTCTTTTCAAGCACCCACTATCAAATATCTCGCCTGATTGTTGGCACTTGACAATCAACTTCACTGAATTCTACTCAGGTGTAACTAAAGTCTGCTTTAAGGGTTGTTTATATTTCACATCATTAATCACAATCTGCAAAGTAACTAAAATAAATGTAGTGGAGTTAAAATACAAGGTTAACCTTAAAGAAAGCCCTCAGGATTATAAAAGACCCCCATCACCCCAGCCACAAACTGTTCTGTCTGCTGCCGTCTGGCAGGCAGTACCGCAGCATCTGGACTAACACCACCAGACTCAGGGACAGTTTCATCCAACAGGCCATAAGACTATTAAACACCTGCAATTTTGAAATCAAATTGTTTCTGTGTATCTGTTTTATCGTGTAGCACTGTTGGAGGAGCCTGTGACCTAAGATCGTCGGCTTTCATCGTCATAACTAAGCTGTAGCTATGTAGCATGACCAATACAAGGGGGGGGGGGGGATGGACACGTTCGAGTCCTGTTTTGGATAGTGTGCCGTCAATGGGTTTCATTCCATTTCAAAGTGCTGTTTGACGTTCGGCGTAACCTTCGCGCACTGCCACTCCAACATCCAATCACAGAGCTTGAGGACTAATCACAGAGTTTGTCAAGCAAAGCGCATGGTGTAGTCCTAAGCGATAGCTGAGGATTATGGGTAGTGTAGTGTATTCTGCCATCCTAAAAGCCGAAAACATATTTGTTTCCCCGAATCGAAGGGGAAAAATACAAAAGCATTGTACACTTTAAACCAATCAATGTTGTGTAATTAACAAGGATAAACTGGTGTTTTTGAGTTGATGAGTAGTGCAGATATCACTGTAAAATCAATCGACAGTAAGGAGAATACTTACTTCCGGGTTTAAAATTCTTCGTTATCCAATGGGAATGGACGCTCACATTGCCTTTAACTGCTGCCAACATAAACAGGTGCGGTGCTTACATGAGCGTCAAATACCGCCGCCGATGGGAATATATTGCAATCAGTTGAAAGCTCTTTGCGTCCGTTTATGAAGCTGAAGGAGACTCGGTGCGTCACAACTGCACGCCAAAGGACCCTGACCAAGCGTCGCTATTGGACTATCAGGGAGTGAGATTGTGTTGTACAAACAGAAAGGGCAGATAAAGTGCAACACCACCTCCAGGCCACTAGCTACTGCTGTTCTTCTGAGGGAGACACCTCTGCCAGGGGCTGTAGGGCAGCGCCAGAAGCAGGAAGAGGATCCCACCCACGATTAGCACGCCCCCAGCACAGCCGACACACGACACTGACCAGGAGAGGTTGTGCTGCAGCGGGACCGTGTGGTCGCTGGCCAGGAAGGCAAGGACAGACTGGTGGAAAACAATCAGAGAGAGAAGCACCAGGACACCTGCGGAAGACAAACAATTAGCAACCTCTAGCATTCAAAACAAAAAAGTTCTTGTGTACTAAAATCCCCAAGGTTGCCCTGTTTTGATGCCTTCACTGACCTGACATAATAAAGCAGACAGACGCTGGTTTGAGGAAGAAAATGATTTCTTTACTGAGAGCCATGGTGATGCATATGGCCCCCATCACCATCAGGAACAGGCTGAACAGGGCCAACATGGCTGCCGCTACGTTCAGATCTGCACGGGAAAGAAGGTAGTGTTGTTATCATAAACTGTTACAATTCTTGTACTGTATAAGGAACATAGAAAACAGAAAGCAATTTTTAGGATGAATAAAGGTATTCAGATTCGGATTCTGATTTGCTGCAACACAATTCAACATAAATCTTGTGCATTGCATTGACCAATCAAATATGTGCCAATGCATATTCCTGGTGGACTCATTTGTATAACAACTGGTAAGCTTGCAATTGTTAAGATAAAAAAAGGTTATAATTCCAAGCTGTAAAATGTGCTAACTATGCTCTGCTCAGTTTTGGTATTTGATCAACTTAAAATCTCTAAGATATATTTTAACTGGACTTCCTTTTATCCTGCTCCTTTTTTCAATAGTTTCAGTCTGAAAGTTGCTAAAAACAGATATAATATTTACTGGATGTAAGGATACATTTAAGCATCTCTGTAGATCTACGCATAGAAGAGCATTATGGGTAACCATTGGCCATGGGCGCTCGCAGAGGAGCTGATGCACAAAGCTTCCAAAATGATAACAATCAAAATCAAAATGGGTTGGTCCAATCATATGGAAATACAAAAGAGAATCGCTAACCCTAACCCTGAATGACACTCATGTCAAAAGCTTGCCCTCAGAACTCATGATAATAATAATAATAATAATAATATGATGTCAGCTGGTTGTTGACAAGGTCTCCCACATTATTACATTTGTTAAAGTTAATTTATTATACTGTAGTAACAAGAATTTTGTCGTTGTATTTCATCGGGTAAGAATGTGTGTCATTTCAATCTTAAAAGAAGATTTAAATAAAGTAAGACACAATAAATTATAACAAATGAAATCCAGCATGACAGCGATGTGGCACCAGCAAACAATGACATTTTAATGTAATCTGTCTTTCTTCATTCAGCGTAGGGTACTGTGGGATCTTAATACATTATAGAGCTGCCAGTGAAATGAGAGGTTAGACGGCAGCTCGGAGACACTTGATTGCAGCGTAGGCGGAATAGATTTCAAACACTCATAGAGCAGACAATGGCCAACCTGAAAGAGTGCAGCGAGGAGGTGAAGGGAGACGGAGAGAAAATGACAGGGATGGATCGTGGGAGAGACGACAGACAGGGGACTGAAGAGCAAAGAAAGAGCATCAGACAAGGGAAAGGACAAAGAGGGCGGAGGGAGGCAGCAAAAAGGAGAGATGGAGAAGAGGAAAAGGAATAAAGAAAGATGGGAGTGGGCGGAAAGGTTGGACAGTGGATCAAAAAGGCCATAAGAGCAGCATGACTCACTTTTCCTTGTTGTCTTTTGAAACAGCACAGCATTTTCCCCTGTGGTGAAGAACTTGAAGTAGGTGCAGTTAGATGCTAGAGGGAAGAAGATGCAGGAAAGAAACAGGTACCATAAACAATCATTGTCAGATAATCTGTAGTTGCAGATAATCTTGATGAACAGCATATTAGCATTCAAGTCACCAATTCTCTCAGCTCTGTTCACTTCTGTTTCAGCAATTCTTCATCAAACATAATCAGCCGTGAATCACAATGACAATCTCAAGGTGACAATCCAACGCTTCCTGCACTAATCACATTGTGCCGTCCTGTTGATGTGTTACAGTAATTAGACTTTGGCCGCCAAATGGAATGTGACACCTCTATCTGTTCCCCTCACACGTTTGCACAAGCGCAAGCAAAACACACACACACACACGTCACTCTTAATTAGTGTGATCAAAGCCACATCCTCAGAATATTCAAAGGTTGTTTGCTTGCCCTCAACAGCTATCAGTGTTACAGCGTTGAGATGGGCTCTGCACAAATCCTTTCAACAAATATTCAAATCAAATGAGGGGTCTCTGCAACCGGTCAGTCAGACAATCATTTGACTTTTCTTTGTACACCTCTTTCTATTAATGGCTCATGTTGTTCTATCGTTGGCCCCTGAGTCATTACCAACCACTCAGAGTGACAAAGTGTAAAATCTCAACTGAATAGTCTGAGGATATTTCACTTTACTGAATAATGTAGCTTAAATTGATTTACTATTAAAACTCAGGTGTTAGACCCAAAAACAGTTACCACTTCGCTGTGAATGAATGTCTAGTGACCACATACGATAATATGTAGATGTTGTCAATCTATACTTCTTTAATTAGGTTAAAAGAACATCAGCAGGCCTCTTCCAACCAATGATTAGCACTGGTATAATTTAATGGACTGATCATATCCAACTACAGGACACTATTTCACACATTGAACCACAAAGCCAGTAACCCTCTGAGTCTCTCTGACTTGTTGTAGATGAAAGTGATTGCAAATCAAATGGATGTCCTGTCTGAAACCTATGATAAACATACACAGATCTCTTGGTGGACATTTCCCAGTGTGACTCTGCTTTTGATGGGTCATTCTTTGAAGGGAAGCTCGAACAGGTGAGTCATGGAAACTGACTAAACTGCAAATTGCTTTAATAATCTCTTTTCACACTGGACCATGCTACAAAATATGACGTGAGGGGATGAGATCATGTTAGTGCTTTTTTTTTTGGTAACTTTTTCAAACTGTTAATCTTTTTCTATAGCTTCTAATTGTATTGATTGTGAAATACCCTTTTCTACTTCTTCTATATTTAAATATGGTTTGTCTTTGTTTTATGATTAGTAAACCTCTTGGCCAGGTCTTCTATCCTTTTCCTCCTTCTATCGGTTTCTGACCTCCATTAAACTAAATGTAAAATAAAGTTTATCAAGAAGCAGAACTTTGACAACTGTGAATACACATACAAAATACTCATCAAGACAAATCACCAAGAAATATGGCTGTCGATCCCCTAGATTACTTCCGAAATCCAAATGCTGTATCCTTTCACTTGACCCATCAAATTTGTGGACTTGCTCTTTCACTCGTGTATCAATGACTCAGTTAGTTAGTCAGTCAGAGCAGTCACTCAGCCATCCATCAATCAGTGAAGCAAGGTTGTTTTCCAGACATAGAATCAGGTAGACCTCTCATTCATGCTAACTCGCTCCCTCCAACAGAGCAGTCCAACAAGCCTATAGTTTGACAAACGTCCAGTCAGCCCGCTGGTCTGTCAATCATCAGATAAGAACTCCACTAAACTATATAAGGTGCTAGAGGTTATTAGAGAATTTAGCTTATTTTCAGGATATAAAATAAATTGGAGTAAAAGTGAAGCCATGCCACTAAACTGTCAGACACACTCTAATCACTTAAGCTCTGCTCCTTTTGTTTGGAAAGCTGATGGATTGAGATACTTGGGCATAAACATCAGATCACCAATTACTGTAACAAGACTTTCGAAATGAATGGTCCAGGCTTACTTAGAACTATTAAAGATGACTTGAGAAGATGGACTTCTTTACCCTTATCGCTGTGGGGAAGGGTGGATGTGTTAAAAATGAATGTCCTACCAAGATTGGCCTATCCTCAATCCCCCCTCACAATATTGGTTTAAAGAAATAAACACTATATTCTCTCAATTCATATGGAAGGATAAAAAACACGAATCAACCATAAAAAGTTGTCTATGCCGAGGAGAACAGGTGGACTGGGGGTACCCAATTTATACTTATATTATCTCTCATATAATGCCAGATTCCCTAGTATGGGGTTATGGAGCGACACCGAAAAAAGCTAACTGGGACCGGCTGGAAGGACAAATAATTACAGAAAACAATAAATCAATATCTTTAAATTCATTATGGTACTCCCCCAAATCCAGTCTGAATAATCCATTAATTCAATTTTCTATCAGTGTGGTTAAATCTGTACAAAAGAGGCATCACTGGTATTTCCCTCCCTTCATGCCCATTATGGAAAAACCCAATATTCACAGCGGGCGGTAACCCATTGAATAATATACATATGCAAGCACATGACATACAACACATTGGGCAAATAGTAAAAAACAATATCATAACTCCGTTCACAGTGTTGATGGAACATTTTAATCTGAATAAATCCCTCTTCCTCTCCTATATGCAATTACAATCAAATATTACAAATTTAACATCAAAAGGTATAAATATAGGTTGTCATGAACACCTTGATAGGAACCTAAAAAGACTTGCAAACAAAAAGGAATGATTTCAGGTATATATAAACTTCTCCTCACCTCAACTGCCAATACTAATCTGCAGTCACAAAAGATATGGGAGCAGGATTTACGCATCACCCTTACCCCAGTTGAGTGGGACAGAATCTGGTCGAACTCAACATTAATCTCCAAGTGTGTCCGGTTTAGAGTAATACAGTATACATCACACCCTGTAGACTCAAAAAGATGGATCGCACACTCTCGGGCCTCTGCTGGCATGGTTGTGCGGAAGTGGGTACCCTTTTACATTGTCTTTGGTCCTGTCCGGCTGTAAAATGTCTATGGGACGTAGTTGGAGATACTCTCGCTGAGATCCTGAACATAGAGATACTCTTAACTCCAGCTACATGCTTGCTGGGATCCCCGCTCAATGGCATAACATCAACATTTGCAAGTAAACTTATAGCCCTAGCATGCCTTTCAACTAAACGCCTCGTTCTTATGAACTGGAAAGTCAGAAAGCCCAACTGCTTCAATTTAAATAGATGGCTGGAGGACTTCCTAAACATCTTAAAGTTAGGGTAGGTTAGAATGGAGGAACCAGCTAGAATTTGAAAGTACGCAGCCGGAAAAAATCTGCCCCTTCCTTCAGACTTCCTTACAGAGCCCCTC
>NW_011360855.1:54623-56055 GCF_000735185.1 Notothenia coriiceps | reverse complement strand
GCACTTTGGCACAGAACTGAAGATAAAAGATACCCTTATTACTTATCGCAGCTGCACATACAAGATATCCGATTAAAGCTGAGGTTCCACAGATTATTTAGGTATATATATCATAACTGAGTGATCCGAACTCGCGACAGGGGAAGCAAACACAGACATCACAACACGTACCTTTACGGAGCTTTTACAGGAGATCCTCTCACCGTAGCTGTGTGATCAAATCTATCTGATCAAAAGACTTGTTCAATGGCATTAAAACGAGAAAAAACACGGCTGAATCGGTTAATCCATAGGTTGATAATGTTTCTGTGTAATAATTTTTTTTTATTTATAATCCATAATTCAATTTTTATGTAAAAATCGGAGAGTAAAGGTTAGCTGCTAATAGTAGCCACCAGAGTTATCGCAGCTTCCGGTGTTGGCTATGCGCCAGTCTCACACACACACATTACCAAATAAGGAGTCGGTGGGAGTTCCCCTCGATTCTATTGGCTCTGACGGTTAGAAAGAGATGTCAATCAGCAAAATCGAGCGAGGGGGGCCAGAGATAGGTCAAATCCACCCAAATGACCCCAGAAGTGGTTCTTTTTTGCTAAATCTCTCTAAAAAGGTCAAATTTCACTTGTTTTGCATCAATATACTTATTATATGTTGTAGTTTGGATTCCTAAAGCTTTTAGTCTACCACCCCATCATTCAAGGGTGGTTTTCACTATAAGTAATTTTTTATTTTTGGACGGACACAATAATTTACATTTTTTTACTTTGTTCAATCTGAATTTACTTTAAAATAAAAACATCTATATTGATTCTGACACTTCTACATCCAACTCACAGGTGTCACCTTGCTTTGACAAAAAAGATTATTAATTTAACCCTTTTTAGAAGTGAAGATATGGTCATTTGTTCTGGGAATGTCATTTTCGAGCCTGAGACCTGAAAAACAGGCTCGGGGCTTAACAGGTTAATCGTTGGCACTAAGGAGTCCTGTCCAAACCACCACAGCCACACGCAAACTTATGTGGACTGTAGTGTAATTTAAGACATGGAGATGTAGTTGTTACCTTTACTTTTACAGTTTTAGTTTGATTCAGGAATTCTAAAAATGTCAGACATAAGACATTTCGGTTTAGTTATCTACTAGAGAAGGGGTGTCAAACTCAAGGCCCGGGGGCCAAATCCGGCCCGTGACTCCTTTTTATGCGGCCCCACAAGAGCTTGCAAAGAATGTAATATGTTTATTATACGGTTACATGCCGATTTACAGAAGCACGTTGCCCATAAACTACATGTCCCACAATGCATCTCAAATTTGGCTTTTTTTCTCAGAATCTGACTTTTTTCAAAATGTTACTTTTTTTTCAAAATGTCCCTGAAGAGACTTATGAAGTTATTACCCTATCCGACAATAATACATTATTTTATATATATAT
>NW_011360855.1:43047-54583 GCF_000735185.1 Notothenia coriiceps | reverse complement strand
TTTGTGACATGCTCACTGAAGAGACTTCCGATCATTTTCCCTATCCCATAATAATCCAATATTATTTTATATATATTACATATTTATATGTATTTTTATATAGTCTTATATATAAAACTGGCCCTTTGAGTGCAACCATGATGCTGATGTGGCCCGAGATGAAATTGAGTTTGACGCCCCTGTACTAGAGGAATGTGTCCTTGGCTTGTCGAAGTAGTCTTTGAACATTCGAAAAAGAACCAAGGTTGTGTGTAGTTTTAAAATGTACAGTTTAAAGGTCACATATTATGCTCCAGGATCCAGCTAGCCGACTGTATATAGGGGACAATAGGTAGGGGCGTGGGCGGGACGTTGCCAAGAGTTCAATGTAAAGCCAGCCCACATTTCCAATATTACATCATATTGGCAGAACATCTGGATCAGCTCTGTTGAACCCCCGTTTTTAGAGATGTGGTAAGGAGGAAAAGAGAGAGGGTTGTATTTTCTGACACACCGGGGACACATATTAATTACAAGACATCAAAAGTGCATTTTGCATAATAGGTGACCTTTAAAAAAACGTTTTAATCAATGTTTTAACAATCTACACAACCTGTCAGACAAGAAGACATCCCCAAAGTTCAGGACCACCAACCTTCAGGTGCTGCGATGCTGTAGGCTCTCATCGCGATGACTTCCTGTGAACGGTGAAGGTCACAATAGCTAGCCGTTGCCAAATCCAAAGACACAGCTTCACCAATGAAGGCAAAGTTTCCCTCCTGGGCTCGACGAATCCCCTCCTCCATGCTGGACACGTAGCTCTTCTTACGCTCCATGTGCTGGTAGATACGGTGGTATACGGGGTTCTTGGAATTCTAGTAAAAAATACAAAATAAAACATTTTAATCTTACCATTGTCCTTAAGACTGCATTCTAAGGCTGCACTAAATCAAGACCAGATGTATGAATGAGCTGTAATGACTGTGAACTGTATTTAAGAGCGGCCGAATTTGCCTTAAAGAAAGACATGGAGGATCCACCCTCGACGGTGCCATAATCGATGGCATTCTGGTTAGAAAGGTCTTCAAAACTCTCGACAGGGAGTTGTTTGCTGGAGTGAAGCTTTGAGGTGAAGTTGCCAAAGTAGCTGGCCAGAAGCAGAACAGCAAACAGCCACCAGATGGCGCTGACTACACGTCCAGACAGGGCCTTGGGGTGAGGACCAGCACCTGGAGGACAGAGAGGACAGTGAGGATGCTGCAAAGGACTGCCGCAAACCAATTCCTTTTAAAGCTAGCACTTATACTCATATAAATGTAAGCTCGATACCGAATACAGACACGGTTCACTGACAATGATCACAACATTGAGTTGTTGATGTTGTTTTCGTGTGATGTTATTGAAATATGACTGATCTGACTCAAAATTCCTATTGTAAAATACTTCTCACAAAATCACTTTCAGCCAATCTTTGAGAATATAAAAGATAATGGTAATGCATGGTGCATCAAGTTTACCAACATTTTACAACATTGAAAATGTTCCATCATTGAATTTATAACTCTATTTTTATTTCCATTAATGCAAAGAGTTAATAAGAGTAGAATTTCAGCTATTAAAAAAGATGTAGGGTACCAATTCCTCTTTAGATGCTTGTATATTTATTGAATATTTTGACTGTAAATAAAGACATTTATTTGCGTGCGTGCGTGTGTGTGTGTGTGTGTGTGCGTGCGTGCGTGCGTGTGTGTGTGCCTGCTCGGCAGTTTACCTTGCAGGGTCAGAGCCCCGGCGAGGTACCAGAAGCTGTGCAGCAGAGTGAAGCTGTGCTCCTCTGTCTCTGGCTCCGCCCATTCTGTGGGACTGATCCTGCAGACAAAAAGGAAAGGCCTCAGAACCAGCACTGATTTGTATATCGGGATGTGGAAACGTGCTTCACAAACATGCACCTCTCCTACATTGTAAAGAGTTGCAAGGATAAATACATCTCTTTGAACCCTCATATTCGGATACAATACTGTACACACTTGAACACAACGCGTCTCAGTACCAAATCTGAATCAAATTTTTTGGTGACAATTTCTTTGGACCTTTTGCACTTACCTGCCCACCAGGAATATGCAGAGACCTGTCAACAGGAAGGCGATGAGGATGCCCCCCCACATACTGGGGGAGAAGGGGGACAGCAGGCTGAAGCTGCTCCCTTCAGAGGCCTTGTCTCTACGCAGGAGGAAGCTGAGGCCTGTCTGCATGAAGGGGGTGGTCATGTCCACAAACTGCTCCCTGGTGGCCGTGAGGGTCAGCGAGGCCACGGCCAAGTCCACCTCCTGATGGGGGGGGGGGGGGGGGGGTTCGAATATCAATATCGTTTATGTTTGGTAACCATTTCAATTGATCACTTGCAAGCAAAATACTGTATATATTTGACCTACATAATGGGATTGGTAAAGTTGAATTAATTCATACATTTTTGAAAACTTTGGGTGTTCACTTCTAGATCAGGTTATTCTGATTGCACCAGTTTGGGATGCCACATTTAAAGCAATTAAGAGCTTCTTTAAAAGCTTGTGAAGACTTAGCTCACCACATGTTCCATTATGAATATTTTGGGTAAGCTAAAACACACATTACAAAGTGTAGTTTATGCTCCAACAGGATTGTGCTGCTATACTTTAAGCAGAGCCAGCACTGTGACCCACCCCTCTGATGACCTCCCCGATCATCCCGTTCCAGTTCCCGCTGGCGTCCATGGCTCCGTAGCGGTTGTCCTTCACCAGCTGCAGCTTGTAGCTGAAGCCCAGCCTCTTGGAGAGCTCAGAGATCAGGTCGATGCAGTATCCCTCCAGCTCGGGGCCTTTGCTCATGGTGTACGGATCTTGCTGAGGAGAACAGAACAAACAAATGATTTCCTCATGGATTATACATTGAGGGGGAGCTAGACGCAGCAACAGTTAAGGCAACACCATCCTTTAAAGATGACGAGGATATCTTTTTAAAAGATTAAATAAATAAATTGGTTATCTTTTGGATAAACTTATGATTTTAGAAGGTTTGTGATTTCCTTCCTTGTGCATTGTTTTAAATGTGGGGATATATCAAGATGGGAGGGATCTTAAAGATTTTCAGGATATGCACTAGCAGTATTTAAAGGTAAAATTATGAATTTCTTCCCAGTAAAAGTAAAGAAAATGTATAATTGAATAAAGGGCCAGATTATAAAATGGAATATTTTTTGCGTAAAACATATTGTACCTATTTGTCATTATCATTTATATCAGTTATGATTACTTTGTACTCATCAAGGTCCCTTTTGGAGATCTGGAAACACGTGACTTTGATACAACAATGTCAGCCGAGGTAGAAACAGGAGGAGTCAGACCACCTGTCTAATCCAGCAGTTCATCCTCTATTCAGGGGTAGGACTGAAAGTGAGGCCACTCAAATGTTATAATCCCTGAATGAACAGAAAAACTATACAGAACTTTTATAGGTACAGTTAGGGAAAGTTGGAAAAGGAAGAGTGACTATATGTTAACTATACTAGTTTTTTGACCCCATTTATTATAGGCAAGAAGCTGGCATGGGAAGTGGACGTTGTCACTGTTACCACTTTTGCTACGGTTTTAAAGCCTTGAGTTGAGGATTTTAGTCATTGTTATCTTGGGTTTGTGTCGTCTCCATCAACTTCTTTTGGAGCTCATATCAACTGAACGCTGAACGACATTTATACGAAACCAAAATAGTTGCCTGTTAGTTGCTGCTCTATCATCAATTTCCCTCTAAATAGGAACATGATGCTGTATTAAAAAAAGACATGGAACCAGTAATTGAGTCAACAATTGCATTATAAAAATATTTCATGAGGTAATAAAACCAGAAGTAGGTTGTTTTTCTTATATAATTATTTACAGTGCCCCCTGCTGGCCATTATAAACACATGCAGGTTTCTCTACTGTCATTGAAAAAGACCTTTCAAGAATTGAAAACAAACTGTAAAAGGGTTGGAGTTTTAAGAAGAAAACTTGGATAAGAGCCAGAGCGGACAATGCAGTGGTAGCAGCCTGTCAATCACAAGATAGTCCCGCCCTAAAGTGTAAACGCTATTGTCCATTTTACTCTAAATAGAACCATAATTTAAAAATGAACATGATGATTTATTAAAAAAGAATTGAAACTAGCAATTAAGACAATAATGTCATTAGGAAAATATTTACTTAGGTAATAAATCAAGTCTGAGGAAGGTTGATTTTCTTATAGACTTCCATACAATACTTCTGTCCGTTCTGCTCCTGATATACTGAAGCTTTTCTTGCAAATGCAAAAACACTTATTTGCACAACCAACCACCTTAAAGTAGGGATCATTTATATGCACACAAATGATATATCAGAAGCTAAAACTCTCATGATAAAAAAATAAATAGAATTGGCTTATATAAAGGCCGGTAACATCCTGTCTGATGTTCTGACTGATCATGTTCCTTCACCTCAGGGATCTTCACCACTTTGTTTTCTCTAAACCTTGCCAGTACAAGTGTATAGTTCAAGTAAGAGAAATTATGACCAAACTACCAAACTAAAAACCTTTTTTTAGTGAACCAGAATGACTCTTAGTAATTACATTTATGTTTCACAGATGGCTCTGCCACTTTGGCATTCTCAAGCAGAGAGTGGCACAAAGAAAGAATACCTTTATAGTGGTGATGGATAACTCCTTGGCATCTAGAATGGAAAACAAAAACAAGCATCACAATAAATTATCTGTAAAGAAGCAACTCAATGTAATTAAGCATGAGCAGCAACACAAAGATGAGAGGATTTAGACTAAGCCTGTTCCTTGGCTTATTAGGGGTTTTGGTCTCATGTCTACAGGCTTATGCAGAGCGGCGTCTGAAAGCCTAACGAAACATATTGTTGCTTTGAGTCCCCTTCATGTGTTTTTCTCTCAGCCACAGTCATAAATAAGCCAAACAGCCAGTGGAGGACAAAGACAGTCTTGGTCGGTTGTTTTTCAGGAGACCTGGAGAAAGGGGCTCCATAGTGAGGTACAGAGCGAGGGGGGGTGACTGGCCCGCAAATGGGGGATCAAAGTTGGGCTGTTGTTCCAGAACCCCCCCAACCCCCATGTAATCCAAGCAGAAGATGAACCCCATCCCCTGACATTCCCCAAGACTCTCAGAGTTGTTTTTCTTTTAGCTGTAACTGTGACCAATGGCATTCCCAGCGTGTCCAGAGCGCCCTAACATGCCCTGCCAGGATCCGTGGAAGGAGGGTGTGGGGGAAAACGGAGGTGCCAGGGGTGCAAGTTCCTCATAATTGCGTACCATGACAAAAGGAGCCTGGTTGTGTCATTTAGAGCTCATGACACCCCATCACCCTCCTCCGGGGAAGATGGCAGGACCGTGATGTGCGGAGATGGCTGTCAGTTCTCCGCCGGCAGAGTCTCCGTCCCACATGGTTAACTGATTGATCTCAGTGCTTTCTGGACCACAGATAGGAGGTAGCCCCTCCACTGGTGAGAAATGGGACGCTGCCCCGCTCTGCTTTGATTCGACTCCAGCAGGGTCAGCGGGCAGAGACTCAAATGTGAGGAATCACTTCGGGAGCGTGACCCAGCCGGAGCCCGCTGGCACCGGGCCGGGTTAGTTCTGTGGACAGGGAGCAGAGCCACGGCTGCTCTGGAGGGAAAACCTTAGAGGCAGGAACCATAAAGCAACTTGCAGCACAAAGCAACGTTCTAGTACGGAAGAGGATTAAAACCACCGATTTATGTCAGAATTTAAAAAAAAATAAAAAAAAATTCTTCATTTTTTTATTTTCTTCCAGAAAATCTCACAATTCTGACTTTCTTTTCACTTTAGGTCACATCTCAAAAACATTTTCTCATGTGGCCATATTAGTCCTCATCCATATTCTAGAATAAATCAGCAGCAACTGACAAAATTGTTGGACTTGAACAGAATTTGTTCAAGAAAAAAGGAAATTCTGCAAAACCCTGACTACGTGAATTGATAATAAATAACTAATCTTTAAAAAGTCTTCCTATCTACAATATCAGCACATGGCAACTACCTTATGGCTTGGGTTGGGCTCTATGCTGATTTATAAGGTTGGGCAACTTGCTTCGGTTTTAACCCTTATGTTGTGTTCGGGTCTCCCGTGACACATTTCAAGTAAAAATCATATAATAACTACGCTCTAGTTTTTTGTATTGGAACAAGGCTTCATGATATCCTCCACAACAACTATATAAACACCACAAAACTGATTAATAAGTTAGTTATGATGTAGAATACTATTGGATTATAGTAATTTATGTTTTGGACTGAAATAAATCATGGGTCAAAATTGACCCGCGAACAAGATGAACGGTAACAGTATTTGAACACAACACAAGGGGAGATGTTGATTTTTTTAAACAAGCTGAAAGTAAATGTAGTTATTTTATCAATTCTGGTCTCCCACATGAAAACAGGATGTGCCACACAGACCTCCTCACACCTAATAAGGACACAGCTTCCTGCTCTGACACAGAACACATTGGTTTGGGAGGTCCAACATTTTCCTACATAACATAATACAAAATACCTACTGGGCTCCAACAACCACAAATTATGCAAAAAGGAATTCGCATATCACTGCAGCACATCAAGCCTCAAGTATAGCAGCCAGCGTGGAAGCTAGCGTGGACGTTAGCCCGACTCGGAGTACAAGGACCCACACCCAATTCGCGTTGATCAAACAGTGGCCTATGCAACAGAGAGATTTTATTTTTCATCAGGATATTGGAAGAATAGGAGGGATTGAGGTCAATCACTGGCACTTTTTTATTTTATTTTAAATGGTACACTTTATGTTGAACTATGTATTATGTTGTTGGTGCAACTGGCACTTTATGTTGAACTGTTTATTGTTTTGGCCAAGGTTATTGAGAGAGTTGGACTGAAATTGTATTAGATTTTGGTAAATCAACAAAGTCTGTTATGGCCTCTGAAGCAACACAGAGATGTTTTCTAATAGTCAGGGTTTCCAATGTTCTGAATGTACTTGAAAGTATTGTGTTTTACTTAAAAAACAAAGTGTTATAGTTTACAGAAGGTCTACCTACCTATAGGCTACCTGAATCTCTGAAATGTACTATATTCCTAAATATGCTACACTTTATGGCAAAAATTGCACTTTTCTGTTGGTCTTGGTTAAGAACCACCTTGAAAAAAATAAACAATGTTTTGTTGCTTAAGCTTATGTATTCAGTCATTATTCAATGGTATACTAAAATCCATGTGAAAAAAATTGCTTCTCACTGTTCTCAGGTCAAATATTTATATGCGATTAAAAATGCGATTAATTGCGATTAATTAATTACAAAGCCTGTAATTAATTAGATTAATTTTTTTAATCGAGTCCCGGCCCTAGTTAAAACAGCACTGACTATTGCAGGTAAAGTTGTGGGATGCATTCTTGAGAAAAGAAACGATAAGTTCTGACATGAAGAGCATCAAGTGAAACAGGTTCATCCATCACACATATCCCAGCTCAACACAATGGCAAGTAAATGAGGACAATGTTATTATAAAATGAACATTAGTAAAAGTCCTGAATGAGATGTATTTTTTTTTAGTAATACAAATCACAGGACACATATACAAAGACAGCTTATTTAGAGTGTACCTTGTCCAATAAAAAGAAAATTAAAGAAAAGTTGCACTTAAGAATTTAACTTATTCAGCAGCACTTACAATGTATTGCTTGTTTGAATTACATTTGTCAGCACTTGTTCTTGTTGTTCTGAGTTATGGCTTATTGCACTTATTGTACATCGCTCTGGACAAAAGCGTCAGCTAAATGCAATGTAAAGTCCGAAGGAGCATGTTCCATGTGTGTCAGTGTCAGGTTGTTTCTCACCTGCAGTCACTGTCCCTGCAGTCAGAGCCGCCACACAGCACATCAGAGACATGAAGCCTGCCATGCTGCCAAAACCTGAAACAACACCATATCTTCACACGGCTCATTTCAGGGACGATTTGCCTGATCATGTTACAAATATTTAAATATTACTCAGTGATGTTCATAGTAGAAACAATGACTTTAATAAAATGCTGACACAAGTTATGAATAAAACAAATGTGGCTTACCTCAGTAGCGTCAGTTGGCGTGTGAATTATAACCCTTGATTTATTTAGAACAAGTCTTGGAAGTGTGCAGTGGGACTGTTTATGGGCAGGAGAGTGGGGTTTATATGGGGGAGGAAGGGAGGAGACAGAACCCCAAAGGGAGTATTCACTCGTGACTATTTAGCAAGTACTTTGGCAGAAAAAAGTTAGAGATATAATATCATGTTCCTGAAGCAGGATGTAGTATACGCCCACATTCTGGTTTGAAGGATATATATTTTGAAGCAGAACATGTGTTTTTCTTTCTTCCACCATTTGAACTCATAACAAAACAAATTTTTGAACTGTAAAACCTTAGAGTTACATGAAAAAATACATAATCAGATTACTGGTAATTCAAATAAAAATGTAAAAAATGGGGATTACTAGCAAGATAACAATGCAACAATACATTCAAGATTAACATCAAAATAGTATCCAAGTACTGCCTGGGTTTACTTTTTGGTCCTAATTCAGGCTACACCTCATCGTTTAACTAAATGATGTGTTTGCTTCTAATTCAAGTATTAAACTGAAACAGCATTTGTTAACTTTACTATTCTGTAGGCCAAGCCTATAAATTAAGAGACACATCTTTGGAGTGTGTGGGAGATAAACTCCATCTGGAGGAAACACAGGGATTTTAGCCTTTGCAGAATGGTAACATGCTTTAAAACTTATATAACACCTTACAGGAAAGGGAACAACCCAAAAAGCACAATAGGTCCTCTTTAACCGGAGGGACTCCTAAATCTTTCTTGAAACACAGCAACTGAAAACATGTGAAAAAAAGAGAAAACATCAGCTCAGTTAGTGATCTTATATTTTGTTTTCAAGGAAATAAAAAGCAATTCACTTATTTTGTCTGTGATGAGCTGTTTCCATATACACGAAATGATCTACTGTGATTCATATTGAATTAGTATCCCCAAAAACAAGACCCATGTTTGTCTTGGAAAATCCTACTTGATTTAGCAGAAGCTAACAACTCAAATTGATTTGCAAAACACCAAAAACAGGGAGTGATTTCATCAGAGGAGGGGCTGCTTTCATTATGTGAGATGAAAACTCTCTGAGGCCTGAAGTGCAGGAAAAGGCCTGGAGGTTCCAGTTGAGGGGCCCGACCGTGCCAAATTGTCTAGATAAATATGGCTTGAAGAGGGATTCTGTAGTTTCTTGGAATCCTAATTAAGCTGTCTTTTGTGTTTGTGTGCTGGCTGGAGCGGAGTCTGTGGTGCTGAAATGAACATGTCGCGCCTCACAAAGTGCTGCGAAGCTGGGAAAGGGTCCTGGCAGGGTCCTGGCAGGGCCCCACTGCTCGCCAGAGGTGGCCGTCAGCTTTGGAAACCACAGAGCGGACACAAAGGACCAATCAGTGTCCTGAGAGGCTTCACAGGGCACAGGAGCTGTCAAAGGGAGCTGGGTCAATATCACTATAAAGTAATGTTGGTGTCCCCATCAGAATCACTCAGTTATCATGAAATGTAGCAGAATAATGAAACTCTGAGGTCTTATTATAAATGACCAAATATTTACACACATATCAGTACAATGATAAGTCTCTTGAAATGTGTTTCCTTCATTTTATACCTTGTTTTTTAATTGGATGTACGTGATTTTGGCATGTCCCACTACAGTGTGTGTAATAAGTGGTTAAATGATACTACATTTAAAAAATAATTATATGGTTTTATTGTCCACAACAAGTTATTTGATAAAACGAGTCATTTAGATCATGTTTATTCTATTTTAATAATAATATTGAAAATGTTTCAAGTGTCCTTGACATTTGCTGTCCACCCTGTCATTAAGGGGTAACTGCCCCATAAAAAACCCTCTGATGTTTTCAGTGACATCACTACCACCATTTTGTCTTTCCTCACTTATATTTCGAAATTGTAATTATATTATGTGTGTAGTTGGATGTTGTCAAGCTTAACATGTCCACTCTGTCATAGTGAAATGTCAATTCATATAAAAACCTTTCAGAAACACGAAATATATGTGTTAAACACAATAAACAGTACACAGTCACCTTGCTAACTCAATCATGTTGCTAACTGAAGGTCCACCATGTGCTCATTAAATGCTAATGTTAGCCAAAAATGTCCACCCTGTCAGCAAGCCTCCCATAAATCATATAAAATGTACATTTTCAGAAAGCTATAGTCCCTT
Source organism: Notothenia coriiceps (assembly GCF_000735185.1). NCBI lineage: Eukaryota > Metazoa > Chordata > Actinopteri > Perciformes > Nototheniidae > Notothenia > Notothenia coriiceps. The sequence continues at coordinate 44,277 of NW_011360855.1, read as the reverse complement.
TCTCAACAATATATTTCAGTTAATAGAAAAAGTATTTGGATAATAATGACATTAAGGCAAACTATTTGTACCATTGTCCACCCTGTCAGCAAGCCTTCCCATGACAGGGTGGACATGGTACAAATAGTTTGCCATCATTTCATTAGTATCCAAATACTTTTTCCATTAACTGAAATATATTCTTGAGAAAGGGACTATAGCTTTCTGAAAATGTACATTTTATAATCACAATGTATTTATTCTTTGAATTGTGTCCATGACAGGGTGGATACATTTTGCTGTTTGCATGTACTTGCAGTTCATTTATAAAAAAGTGTGGGAGCTTGACCAACATCCATTTCTAACAGCATAACATATACTTAATACAATGAATATGAAGTTCAATGGAAAATCTCAGGGTTTTTTTTGGAAATGGGGAACTCTCAAATGCACTGTATGGGCTGATATTGACGGACCAGTTGATCGCAACCATTCCCATACCTTCAAATGTAGCATTCATCATTACTGTTATCATCAGGGTTGGGAGGCTTACTTATAAAATATACATTGTTAACAATTACTAGTTACCTCTAAAAAGAAATGTAATCAGTAACCTAGTTTTAATATAAAGTTATAAAAAACGTAAGCCTGATTACTTCTCTTCTTACTTTTGGATTCATTAATATCAAATATAAATGCGAATAAATATAAAGAAAACCCAATATATTTAGTATGAAAAAAATGTTCCTCTGCTCAGAGATCTTATTGATGGTAAAATCTGCGTTTCATGAAGCATATTCAGGCAGCATCCTATACCCGCACACTGAAACACATGAGCACAAACTACAGTTTAAAAAAAGCAGAAAAATCTGAGGATGACTCAAAATGCTCCGTTTTACGTTTAATACTCACAGTAAGCTAAACACACTATTTTCATGAACATATAAATGTCATCTGCTGAATTAAAACAGAACAAATGAACCAAAGGAAAGAGGAAAACCATAAAGCAGATTCAGGCAGTAGAAGTATAGTATTTATTCACTCTTAAAGTATTATCCTAGCAGAACAGTTACAGGCTCACAGAGAAGAGAGAACATCTAATCCCTCTACAAACAAACAACTATTATGATCTTTTTGAGATTTTACTAACATTGTAATCACTGCATAGTTATCCCCATTTTTTAAATGTAACAGTAATTGATGTACATCTGTTTTTAATGCTAACGTAAGGGGAATACAGTCTCCCCAAGC
>NW_011360855.1:17181-42853 GCF_000735185.1 Notothenia coriiceps | reverse complement strand
CTAGACAAACTACATAGACAACATACCTCTCCCAAACACAAGTTTAATACTACCGGATCCAAGGCCTACACCTCCTCCCAAACTTGACCCTTCGGCAGATACAACTCCCACTTCATACCTTCCCACCCACTCGAAAAAAACAGGTTAATAATAATAGAAAGTCTACATAGCGTTCAACTGCAAAGCCTTCAATTCAACCTCGGTCCTAAAATAAAGTCACTAACGTCAAACAAGTCCTACCTCACCATACGTCACCTCTCCCTGAACACCTCTACTCTTCGACCTACAGCAGCCGTTTCGTCACCTTACTTCCAAGGGGTACTGCACGGCCTAATACACTGTTCCCCCCTTCGTCCATTTCTCTTTTACTTCTCCGTCCTCCCCGGCTCTTTGACTCGGAACTCCCTGTGGAACCCCATCTCCTCGCCACTCCCTAAACGTCAAAACTGACCTACTTGACCAAAGACAGTCTCTCCATACCTTACACTTGGTTCTCTTCTGCTCCCGTCACGGCCACTACAACTTCACCAAAGTTCTGCCCACCTCCTACCTCCTAACTACACGCTTCCCGTACGCGACTCCCAGTTCCTCCTACTCCTACAAACTCCAGGTCTTACCAGGTGAAATTCCTCAAACACAGTCCAGTTACCCGATATGTCGACCCGGCGAAAAATCAGAAGGCGGGGTAATAACCCCTTGTTTCCTCCAGATTTGACGTGGAGGAGACGAGGTCCAATGCACGCGACCGTACATACACTCACGTGGTCCTCGGAGGGGTCCCCAGGGACGCGTTAGATGTGCTCGATACCGACACAGTTGTCGGAATAATAAATCGTCGACACCTCCTGTACACGTGCCACCGCAGAACCAGGTGCAGGTGCCGCGGAAGTATTCCAAAAAATAGAGAACCTGTACAAAACCAGAGGAAGGAGTACAGACTGGGGGGGGTGGGGGCCTTATTACGTGAATACCAAAGGCGTACGAAGGAATCCCTGGGCTCTTTTATGTATCCAAGCGTCACTCGGGGTAGTGTCCCGAACTCCTGACACGGATTCCCGTTCCCGTTACCCCCGAAGGAGTGACAAAAAAGGTACGTGTGGGAAGCGCTCCCACCTTCTTCCACCTCAAAAACATCGCCCGTCTACGTCCATCCCTCTCTCCCACTGCTGCCGAAACCCTCATCCACGCCTTCATCACCTCCCGTCTGGACTATTGCAACAGCCTCCTCTATGGTTCACCTGCAAAAATCCTCAACAAACTTCAATATATCCAGAACTCCGCCGCCCGTCTACTCACCCACACCCGAATCCGTGAACACATTACACCCGTCCTCATCAAGCTCCACTGGCTCCCCATCCCCCAGAGAATTCAGTACAAGATCCTCCTGATGACGTACAAAGCCCTCCATAACCTGGCCCCATCCTACCTGACTGACCTCCTCCACAGACACTCTCCCACTCGCTCCCTCCGCTCTGCCACTGCCAACCTCCTGTCCCTCCCCACTCGGACCAACCTCAAGTCTTGGGGCGACAGAGCCTTCTCCGTTGCTGCACCCATCCTCTGGAACTCACTACCCCAATCCATCAGAGATTCTTCCTCCCTCACAGCATTCAAAACATCACTCAAAACCCATCTGTTCAACACTGCATTCAACCACTGACCACCCCACTCCCCCCGTATTTTTTTTTCTGTTTTGTATTTCTTTGTCTTTTTTTTGTTGTGTTCTCTTAATTCTCTGTCAAAGCGTCTTTGAGTTTCATGAAAAGCGCTATAAAAGTCCCATGTATTATTATTATTATTATTATCATTCTATATTTGAATAATATAGTGTAGGACCATACCTATATAAAAGGCATATTTATACTTTTTATTTTTCAAAATACCAAACAGATCATGCATTTTAGCCATTCCTCATTTCGCTCAATTTAACACTGTCTTTGCATGGGCTGATTCTGTGAGAACAGCACCATCTGCAGGCCGGGCATATGTACTACAGCGTCTCCAGCGCTTTCGAACGGCAATGTCCGTGGCTGTCTCCTCCTGATTGGTAGAGTTGGCCCAATACCCGTAGCGCCACTTCTGTGACGTCATAGAAGTGTTCAAATCTGGATCAGTCTGTATCAGATCCGTTGCAGCCCCTTTTTAAGAGATTTGGGTAAGGAGGAAAATAGAGAGGCTGTGTTTTCTGACACTTGGTGAGTTCCCTGGAACACCGGGACACATATTCATGTATAAAAGACGTACAAACATTTTGCATGATAGGTCACCTTTAAGTTCTTGGGAACAGGGATGGGTTCACCCTGAGTGTCACCCCGCTACGGTCACCCCAGATCCACAAGCAACTCGGGTGTACCGACAGAGCGGTCAGTTCGGACACTCTCTTGGCCGAAGTCAGGGCCAGCAGCAACGCTGTTTTAAATGACAGCTTCTTCAGGGAGGAGAGCTCCAGAGGCTCAAATGGTTCTGTGACCAGAGCCTCGAGCACCAACGGCAGGTCCCATTGCGGGGCGGAGGCGTGAAAAAAAAACGCAAATACTTTCTATGTCTTGGAACAATTTCGACATGAAAGTAAGCATCCTTCAGGTCGATGGTTGTAAACCAATCGCCCGGCTGCACCAGTCCCAGTAACTGTTTCACAGTTAACATCTGGAATTTTTTGCAGGCGATGTGCCGATTTAGGCTGCGGAGATCTACAGTAGGATGGGTCTGAATTCTCCTGTCTTCTTGGGAAACAGGAAGTACATAGACTAAAGCCCCCTCTCCCTGTGCTGGGGGTGCACAACAGACACTGCTTGTTTCTGTAACAGGTTTTCTTTCAGCAGAGATTCAGACCCTATCACCTCCTGGGATGGTAGATTTGTCTCTTATGCCGCTGAAGAGAGGAGGGATGCTGCAAAACTGAATTGTATAACCCCATTTCAGCGTCCTGTCCATCCACTCTGTTAGTACACAGCTGTGCTTCCATTCCGCATAACATTGTGTTAGGGGATGAGCAAACAACTGGGGAGCCACAGCTAGCAAGCCGTGGTAATCCCTGGTGACCCGCCCACTCCACCGCAAAACTCCCCATGAAAGGAAGTTCTGCCCATGGGGGGCTGACACAGAAAGGGCCTCTGATTTTCTACTGAGGTCCCTGAACCCACCACGGCGCGTACCCGCAACCGATTCTGAGCCGGGTCAGCGGGACGGACAACGGAGGTGGAGGGGGCAGCGGGAGCCGAGGGGGCTCTACACAGTCGCCTCTCTCCTCCTCATCGAAGCACCGCGCTCTCTCCGCTGCGGAGGAGCTCGAGGAAGAGCCAGCGGAAGCATACAGCTGAGCTACAGCCTCTCTTCCTCCAGGCGGCGGAAGCGCTGGGTGACCGACGTGATCGGCCCAAAGAACCCCTCCGTGGATACGGGGGCCCCAAGGAGATCCTCGCGGTCCTTCCTGGACAGCGCAGTGAGTCCCAGCCACACGTGACGTGACGCCACCGCGGCCAGGGACATCACTCGGCCAGCAGCAGCGGCTACACCGTGGGTCAGATTGTTCATCTGACCAATACAGCGGTCCGAAAAATCGCTCCAATCCTGAGGCAGGGGCGACCTGCTGAGGGGAAATCAGAGAGACGCCCAACACACCGACATTATTGGCCGCTGCTGCCATCTGTCGAAATACTCCAGCATTTCCTGGTCACAAGGCAGCGCGGGGCAGAGGCTTTTTCCCCTCCGTCCATCCGGCTGCTTTCGGAAGCAGATGGGTCGCCAGGCACTCATCAAGGGGGCCCTGCACCCTCAGGATACCTGACATACCTGCCACTGGAGCCCTCGTTCTCAGTGGCTATCGCCACATCGCCTCCACACACTGCAAGATGTCTGGCAACGGGGGCGAAACGAAGGCCGGCTGCGCGGTAGTGGCGGGGGGAGCGGTAATCCTACACGCTCCGCCGCGATAGCCATCACCGATGGGAATTCCTGACGTGCGGACCTGTGTGGCGGCCCGTCCTGGGTGCCGGAACCGGAAGCACCCATATATACATATACAAGTTACTTGTTAGACGCTTTTATCCAAAGCGACTTACATATTCAATACTGTGGACAATCCCCATAGGAGCAATTTGGGGTGAAGTGTCTTGCCCAGGGACACAACAACATACTGACTGCAGTGGGGTTTGAACCTGTGCTCCCCTGATCCGAACACCAACGCTCTATCCACTGCACCACACACCACCCGACATCGAGGAACCCTCGTCGTCTTCCTCCTCAACGAATGGCGCCCCCTCAGCCGCATCCTGTCCTCCATCTCCACCACCTGGAGGTCCACGAGGTCGTCCGTTTCCTCCGGCAACACATAGTAGGCCTGAAAGTGCTCCATGCGGTGCCAGCGGCTAAGTTGTGCTAGCATCCAGCAGGCATTACAGGAGGGAGACTGCAAGCCGTCCCCGGCGTGTTCAGGCCCCAGACACTCGAAACACAGGCGGTGGGGATCGGCACCTGCGATGAGGCCGTTGCACGTAGGACAGGGTCGGTGCTGGTGAGTTTGCCAATCTTTGCTCGATCTTCTTCTCTTTCGCTATCTCAGTTGTTTATCCTGCTCGCTGAAGAGAAAAGGATGACGGTCGGGAGGCGAGGCCGCCTCATATACTGTGGGCCTGCGCGCACTCAGGTAGGCCCGCCCCCGGGGGCCGGCTACGTTTATAAATATCTCAGTAGGTGAACGCTTGCATAATAAGGTCAAGGGCAGTACCCATAGAGCAAAAAAAACAAAACCCTGCAAGAAGCTCAGAACACAATGACACTAAAAGTGACGCACACAGCTGGGACCGGAGCACCTGATGTTCTGGGATTATAAAGTTGGCAGAGTAAGTATGTATCATATTGTTAAGTGTTAAATCAGTATATGTTAAATGCTACGTTAGCTAGCTAGCTTACTGCAGATCTGCAATAAAATCAGAAGGATATATTATATTTTCATTTTACGTAACATTTTATGTTATCCAGTGACAGTGGGCCAATTTTATAATCCCTTAACATCAACAAGGACTCTGTGTTTCCGTTGTGTTTTGAGGTTTTTGCAGCACTTTATATTAACCTTGCGCATGTTTTATCATGTCGATGAAGATGTTTCTTCATTTGCATGTGTTTGGGTTTTTATATTCTAGTTCTCTATCTGTTTTTTATTTTTGTTTTACTTTTGTGTTTGCACCATGATATCAAGTAAAATTCCTCGTACGTGTCAACCTACCTGGTAATAAACCTGATTCTTATTTGCATCGTATTTGAAACTGCACCATGTTTCTCCTAATGCAAGTGTTTTTAGCGTTTTTTCCCGTCGGCCACCGTAGTCTATGAAAAACAATCGTTGGTAGATTAAATGAAATAAATGAGCTGCGAAACATTTAATAATATTAATTGGTGATTTATTCAGGTCATAATTACACATTGTCTGAATTAAATATTGCCCCTAACATTTTGCACAAACAACTGGCACGGCAGTGCAAAACAATACAGCAGGTGGACGGATAAACGTGCTTTGATACAGATCATTTTCATCTTGTATTTGTACCACGGACCAATGAGAACACATGCTTTATGAGTACCATCGGACAATCCGAAAAAGAAGCTTGGAATATTAACAAATGTTCATATAAAAAAAGTCTCTGTAAATAAAGCACAGCCTTAGGATAAACATTACAGTGCATAAACTACATGCAGTCAAAAAAAGGACTAAACTCTGTATGCAGTAGTCTCCCATGGTTTAAAAGTACATGATCTCAGTGCTGTGACATGCCACATATCGGAAAGGGTAGCAAAATATTGTCAGTTTGGTCAGATTACAATGGAAAAACTACACAAAAAAATACTAAAATTAAGACATTTCATCCTGCATTGTAGTAGAAATTCCATTTTCTTCAGCAAAGACATGGGACAAGCCTCGCTGATTAAAACTTTAAAACAAAATGTTACATAACACCATGCCATCCTTTTCTAAATATTGCTAGTGGATGGATGTGCTGATACTAACGTTTCGACATGTTAAGTACATCATTACATTTCAAGTACATAAGCAGAATGTGTTCTTTGCTAACCTGTCAAGTGATGTATTGCTACTGTATGTGCAAGTGAAGTTAAAAAAACTAAAATCAAACATGAGAGTAGATCACAGTCGTCATAAACCGCTTTATAAAAACTCTTCAACTAAATACGTTGTGGCAATTATCTAACGTTTGGTGCTGTCCTTCAGCTTCAAGACAATATTTTCTCAATGGTTAAAAATAATTATCTTACACAACCTCAGGATGTAGAAGTGATTTCTCAGTCAGAGGAGCGCTGTGAGAATTTGAAATCATTATGTGAGATTTCTGCAAGATATGCAACTTAAAAAATAATCTGGACTGTATTGCAAACAAGTCTCTCGCTGTGTCTCTCACACTCAGTTCAAAGTCAGCCAGTTCTTAGAGTTTGAGCCTAAAAAAGACTTCACTGCTCTCTGGGGGGGACTGGGGCTGTCTAGGGAACGGGGTTCTGAGGGGGGCGAGCTGACTCAGCAGGTCCAGGCTGGTGCAGGGACTTTGGGCCACGCAACACGCGCCTTCAGGGTTCCCCCGCTCCTCGATGGGGTTAGTGAGACTTCCACAGCCCAGGTTGAAGCTGGCACTCCTGCCCTGGGCCAGGCCCTGGAGCCTCTGCCGCTCCTGGGCCTTCTTGGCCCTGTTTGCGATATAGCGCACCCTGCTTTGGCTCCTGGAGGAGGTCCTTCTCATCAGGGTCTCATCCACAAAGTTCTCCTGTGACTCTCTGGGTCTGGTTTCTGAGTTAAAGTCGCTAGCGGTCAGGGGCTCCACATCCGTCAGCTTCCGGAGCTGCTCTGTGAGGTGGCTGGTAGGCCGGGACTTCTGCGGACTCCCCCTGCGGAACTGGTCTCTGAGGGGACTGACGATGAAGCTACGGCTGATACTGCGGTACTTACTGTCAAAGTTACAGGAAATGTCATCGGAGGTCAGATCCCCGAGGCTTTTGGACATGGAAGCTGTAGCTATGTGGGTTTTAGCCGGAGGGGACGGCCTGCTGGGGGATGACTGCTTGAGCCCCTCCATGTAGAGCCGGCTCCAGGTGTGCCTCCTCTGGGTCAGTCTGTTCGGAGAGTCCACAGAAGCCTGCTCGGGGGGCTGAAGGGGGCGGGGCTTAAGCTCATCTCTCGGGCACTCGCTTTGCTGGAGATTGGGGTTGGACTTGCTCTTGCTGACTTGCGGAGTATCGTAGGAGACCAGCGCTGAGTGGCGGTAGTTGATCCAGTTTGGGTCACAGGGGCTGCTGGCTGTGGGGGGGCTGCTGAGGGTCTTCCTGGCCAGGTTAGGCAGGGAAAGGTCGATGACTGTGTCGCTGGAGGAGATGCTGGAGGAGGAGGACATGCTGTCTCGGTGACTGGCCGGGTCCAACTTGCTCCACAGGCGGTCGTTCATGGTGGCGTCGGTGAAGACCTGTGGTACTGCCGACTGCTCCGTGGAGGCTACAGCTACCAGGACATGGCCCTCACTTTTGGTTCTTCTTACCGGAGAGTGGGATGGCATGGAGCTAAAGAGGGCTCTCCTGGCTGGGGCTTTCTCAGGCGCGGGGGGTCGTGGAGGTTCTGTTACAGCGGCAGGCTTCACCCTGTGGTCAGACTTCACCTCCGCTGCTTCACGTTTCTTTTCTGTCAGGTTTTCTTTCTGGTTTGGTGAGCGCTCCATGAGAGAATCAGCGCCTCTGTTGTTCGGAACGACTTGTGATGGTTCAGTCTTCTCAGGAGTCAGAGGGAGCAACGTGGTTCTGGAATTAGTAGTTGGTTTCTTAGGGTCTCCGCTCACCCTGGTAGGAGAGTATACCGCACCGTTAGAAGGAGCGGCCAATAGGTGGTCTGCGTTTATTGCTGTGGATTGCAGTGAAGAGGATGAGGAGTGATGCGAAGACAGGCTGTCTTCTGGAGTGGAGACAAAACGGATGACTCGAGTAGTTCTGGCTGCGTCAGAGTGTAGTGAAAGAAGAGCTGGTTTCTGCACTGTGGAACAATCTGAGGAGAGACAGAGCACAAAGAACTATATTACTGTCTGCAGGGGTGGAACAAGTACTCATCTCTTACTTAGATAAAGCAGCAACACTAAATATAAAGAAATACTCTGTTATAAGTAAGCGTCTTGCATTCAAAATCTTAGTTAAGTTCAATAAAATAAACCCATTTCAGAATCATATATCAAAATATTATTATTGATGCATTATTTTGTTTTTTATCACAGCAGCTAAATGTGAAACTAATATCAATGAATGATCATGCTGCTGGATATTTTAACTTATAATTATATGTTCATGATTTTAAATTATATTTTGTTAAGTAACTAAAGCTGTCAAACCCGCCCAAAGTAAAAGAGTACAATATTATTATATATATATTTAGATATATACTAATAATAATATATTATATATATATACTATAGGTACTATATCTATATATATATATATATATACACACACAGCATGTACTGGAGAAGAAGTATAAAGTATTCTAAAGTTAGAAAATGCTCAGGTAAAGTACAAGGACCTCAAACCTTTACAGTACTTGAGTAAATGTACTTAGTTATCTAGTTACTTTGCACCACTGACTCTCTGGTAGAGAGTATATATAAAAGGATCAGCCTCATATTAACTTTGCAAAGACTAATCTGCTATGCAGAGAAAATGTAGGAGTTATATTGATAGAGCAACTTCAAGTGAAGGTCAAATGCTAAGTCAAGGACCAATTCCTGGCATTAACTGAGCCTTCAAATGACTTTGACTGACAAATGGTGCTGACCACAAAAGATGAATATTAGAGAAACTCACAGGGATGTCAGCCTTTGCAGAACGTTTACATGCAGAACAAGCTACATAACACACTACAGGGAAGGGAAACAAAGCCTAATAGGGCCCCTTTAAATGTTATACATAATTAGAGCTTTAATACAAAATCCAGACCATCAGGAAGTAGGTTTGTAAACTTTGAACTTATTTTCTCATGTGTTTCTTAACTAATCAATCTAAATGTATTTTGTTTTTGACCATGTTCCTGGATCTCACCATTTAACAGAAAAACACAAAACAGTGTACAGGCCACGACACAGACAAGTGATTCTTGTGATTCTGTGCACGACACAAAGCTTCATGAATAATGTTTTCCCCTCCCCACAGTGAGTGTCCCAGCACCGTTATACAAGTATGTAAACACACAGCTGCCTTTTGGTGAAAATTCAACAATGTGTGAAAATGTAGATTCATTGTAAATCCCTGTCATCCCCACAGGTGTGACACATGGGAAATGAAGCATTTTGGTGAGAAAGAGATGGGGAAGAGAAGGTGAAAGTAGCATGCGTTGAGCGGTTTACCTGGCTCTGGTCATCCCTTCAATTCTGCACTAGTGACAGAGAGAGCGTGCAGATGGGACAGAGAGGAAAAAGGATTTTAGCAAAACTGGAAAAAACAGGGAGAATGGAGGCAAGGACAGAGAAGCATCTGAACAAGAGAAGTTATCACATATTGATCTGCAAATCAACACCAGAAAAACATCACAGCTTTGTTCTACAGAGAAGATAACGTAGAGGTTCATCATGACATTTTTACTATCTGCCTGCACTATATTATAAACAGATGTCAGAACACATGAACAATTCCAAAGATATTTGTTTTTCCCCAATAGATTCATCACAAGATAAACCAAGAGACGCTGGTGAGCAGCAGGAAGTGGACTCTCCTGAAATATGTCCTGTGAGTGAGGAAGAGGAGTCTCCCCTGGACACAGCAGGGTCTTGTGACTTCCATCTGTTTAAACTGGTCTTAAATGAATACAACAACCATGAATCATCACTAAGCTGTGAACAATGTCTTACAATACATGAACAGCTGCAGTGAACATACAAAGAATACACACTGAAAGTGTATTCCAAAGTTAACATGGATATCGGTTTGTGGGTGTGTACTATCTGAGGGAATAACATCATCTATGGTAACCCATGCATTTCCTACTGTATGGCGGTCATATTTGACCGGGAACACCATAGGTGTGACAAAGTTGACTAAACCACTCAAAATTCAATCAAAGTGGTGGACAGCAGTTTTAAATGTTCAAAGTCCTACTGTGGAGGATATCAGAAGGCCTTGAAGCAATCAAATGTTAACAAAATATTTATGATTGATGAAAGTAGTAAATCTGTCAGATTGGACCCGAACACAACAGGAGTGTTAAAGATAGAGCCGCTGTATAGTTAAGTGGTTAGAGAAGGCGGCTCATGTTCTGGTAATAAGTCCCTGCTGCGGTGGACGCAGGTTTAAATCTGGACTGCGACGTCATCCCCTCTCTCACACTTTTGATGTTGTCACTCTCCAATGAAGGCTAATCCGGCCCAAAAAAACTAAAACAAAACTCTATTATTTATGGGAGGTTGGGTTCAATAAGGTCGTCCGCCAATCCAAAGGTTGTTGTTTTGATCCATAGAAGTCAACATGTCCTGTCCTTGGGGAAGATACTTTACCCCAAGTTGCTCCCGATGGCCATCAATGTGTGAGTGTGTGTCTATGTGTGTGTTAGTGTCCTGAGCAGGTGCACAGTCTATGGCAGCCTCTGAATGCTGACTTGTACATGAATAAGCGCTTTGAAGGGTTGCTAAGACTGGAGGAAATCACTTTATAAATGCAGACCATTTTCCATTTAGTTAGAGGCTGTCGTTTATAAGACTGCATGATCTTGAAAGCTATGAATTTAAATTCTTCATATAGAGATTAAATATCAGAAGTGATTTTCAGAACAGTGCAGCACAGCCCGATAGTTATATGTAAGTTATGAGAAGTCTATAGAGTACCTTGGTGACTAACATATGGTTCAGCAGACAGTACACCAAACACTGTCAAAGTTATTCTATGTTAGATAAATATAATTGAATTTTTCTGCATTTACTTGCTTATTGGTCACTTGCATGTTGTTTTGCACTGTTTTTGATGTCTTAAATATATATTTTTGTTGCATTATTTTAGGGACTTTGGACTTTTGGATTGTATGTGCTGTATTTAGTTTCGAGCTGCCCAGGGATTGCAGATGATGTTTAGCAAACCACTATAATCTGGTACAAAATATTTTATCTCTGAGATTTATGTTCATGGTCCCCGACAACTAAACCAAAAAACTTAACTAAACTAGTTCTATTCATTTTAGGTTCAAAACTTACCACTTCTCTCATCTGTCATGCATGGGCAGTGTCAGATACAGTAGTTTAGGATATAGAGAAAGCATTTACTAACATTTCTAGAATCAATTATTTGAAATCTTTTTAAGGCTTAGGTGAAAATAATAGCTCGAACTGAACTCTAATTGGGAAAGAAACACATGGGAGATCAGATCGGTCATTACGCTCTCAGGGACACGTGGGGATAACAAGGTGTACATTTAACGTAAAGGGATGATTCTGACAGCATTATGCTAACAAAGCTTCAGGGTATTGGGATGTATGGCAGCTAACTGAGGTCTACAGGAGACAACAGGTCCTCTACAGCCACCACTCAGCGTCTACTGGGTTTCTGCTAATGCTGCTAACGTATATCTTACCAGCGAAGAACATGGGAGTCTTATGGCGTAACTCTTCCATTTTCTGGGCGAACAGCGCGTTCATCTCGCGCTGCAGGGTGCCTACGGCCCTCTTACGGCTGTCGGGGACAGAGCAGGGGGGCAGCATGAGGGGGGACTCCAAGCTGCTCAGACTGCTAAAGCTCCCGCAGTTACTACAGTCGCTGAGTGACAGCCCTTCGTGCTGGTTAGCGAAAGGCGCTAACATTGAGGTGCTAACGGCACCGTAGTTGGGGGGCGTGGCCTGCTGCAAACAGAGGTTGGTTCTGCAGTCTGGGGTGGCGGGGCTTGGGCGGCTCCTCCGGGGGACACTGCAGGACCGGGGGCTCCTCTGCGGGGCGGCAGGCTGACGGCGGATGTGCTCAGCACCCAGAGTCTGCATGAGTTTGGATCTAGGGAATGGAATAGGTCGGGGGAGAGACTTGGGCGAGTTCTGAAACTGGGCCTCTGTGTTTGCCCTGGGGAGGGAGGGGGTCTGCTGGGGCTCTGAGTGGGTAGCGGGGGGCTGGGACATGGTTACAGGATCTGTCTGTCTCTTGATTGAGGAGGTGAGGCTCTCCTGTCTCTCCCTATCTTCCTGCTTGGATCCCTGCCTGTCATTCACCTTCCTCTCAGCCTCCGGACTCTCCTTGGAGCTGACCACACAGGTGATGCAGTTGGAGGAGATCCCCACCCTGCCTGTGCTATTCAGAGCCACGCGGGCAAACACCCCCTGCTTCATGTCCACAGGGTCATTAACGTGAGGCCGACTGGCCCGCTTCAGAGGCTCCGTCATGGCTGTTCGCCGAGCAGAAACATGGCTCTTACCTTTACCCTTTTCTGGGTGGAAAGCCCCGTTGGTGTCAGGACGCTCCCAGGGGCCCTTGGCTGGGTGGGATGCCAGAGATTCCCTGTTCTGTGGGGGTGTGGGCTGGTGAGAGGCGTCGGCAGAGGCCTTGTCTCTGTCCTCAGACTCCCGGTCTCCACTAGCACCCTCTGAACTGTAGTCTTTGGTGTCGATGGCGATCTCCGGGAAGCCCTTCTTGACTTTGGGCTGGCCTTTGGTGGGTGCGCTGGCGGTGCGGCGCAGGAGGTGGGCCCCGAACGGGTGCTTACGGCTGTGCTGAGCAGCAGCATGGCTGTCCAGGGAAGCCTGCTTTGGGTTTCTGTGAAACAGTCCTTTTATACCGGTGGCTGCTCTGGCCTGGCAAAAACAAAAAATACATCATCATTGTCAGAAACACAATGGATCTTAATCAAACAAAAGGATTAAGGCAAAGGTCATCCCGGGACAATAATTCATGTGGCACTAGCCCACACTGTATTATGCAATGATACATTTAAAGTTATTGTACAGTAAGCATGCTTAAACACATTAATATCCATTTACAGAATGATTCATCATTGTGTTTTACATGATCATTCAGCAGTCATTTGACCACATACACATCTATAATAGTTAATGAGTCAAACACATGCTTGAAGCTACGTGTCAATGTTTAACACGAAGAGCAGCCCAGACTGTGTGTACACTTACAAAATAAATCACATTTTGATACTTTCTAGTTGGTCAAACTTACACCATCAGAATAATGAAGATCCTTATCACATAGCATATTTGAATTTCAAAAAATGGTGGCTTTAAGATGATGGGAAAAATACAGATAAGATTTATTTTTTGTAAAATCAACATAAAAAGAGGTTACTGAAAACGTATCAGCAGAATAACAGTGTGGTTATTTGCAGTGCCTTCAGGTGCTGCATGGTGATGTGGGACGTCACAAACACACGACACGAGGGATGACAGTGATAAGGACACTCAGACAATGACATCAGTGACTGTGAAATCAAATGTCATTTGGGCGAGTTTAAAGAAATGCAAGATGGAGCTTCCGTAGTTACCAAAATCTATTGCCATGACTTGTCAATAAGCGTTTTAAACAATGTGAAAGTAGTGGATCCAAAGAGTCTGACAGTTGACCACTGTGGTGAAATGCTAACTGGACAACTTTTAACAGCAAAGCAACAATAAGACAATAGCAGAGAGAAAATAAGTATTGTGGGAAAGAATTATAAGTGAAGACTGAAGTGAACATGAGAGCCACATTCCAAACCGATCCCTACAAACTCCCATCTGTAGTCTGGCCCTCAGCTGAATGAGGCTCTTTATTTCAGGTGGGGGGTGTAAATAAATACAGCAGCAAACTTTGGGACAAACTCACCTCTCTCCGGCAGAAACAGGAACTGCCTAACTTTTTGTGACCATGGTTTCGAATCAGCATTTCTTTAGTGGCGATTCTTTTTAACTTTCAAAGCACTTCCAACGCTTTACCCAGCTCTCTTTATACATCCATGGTTAAGTCAGGACCTACGCAGACTTCCTGTTTGAGATAATAGACTTGTCTTAGCCAAAGATCAATAAGCTCAATGTTATTGCTCTACCTTAGTTCATCTAGTAGCTTACTGAGATAAGTCCAAACATGTTTTGCCTAATTTACTGTAAGGCTAAAATCTGCATTTTCAGAGCATATTATCGTCTGATGATTTTAAGACTGACTGACAGGTGTTTATATGATGAGCCACGCTGCTTTAGATACAAGGAGAGAAACCAGACATGATGCTTTCTTAATTTCCTCATAAACATCAATCATCCAACCGGTATAATGGGGGTGTAGCTGAAAACCAAGCATCAACCAGCAGTAGAATGCTTTGAAAACAAGAATTTGATTGCATAAAAAACACTGCAATAATGTAATATAAATAAATACCAAAGAACTGGGCAGCAGCTTGAATCCAAATATAATCAGAATTGGCCGTGTCAAGAAAACAAAGTGATCGACTTATGCCTAGCTCTTTAAAAGTAGTTTTTTTAGGGGAGAAAAACCCTACACAATGATGAAGAAAAACAAGGTCAGAGCAAACAAGAGAGGACTGAATGTCCTCAAAGGCACTGGAACTGAATACCCCTGCAGTGCAGCGCGCTGAAAAACTCCTGAGCACACAGGAAAAAAAGCCAGAAACAACAGAGAGTAACAAAGTCCTCCAATCTGGAAGACGTCCTGACACGCACCGCTCTCTCGTCTATCCAACAATTGACTTTGGATCTACTTGGAAGGGGGGGTGTCAATGGAGAAGCAGGCAGGTCAAGCCTTCATAACTCATGTGAGGCATGAGTTGGCCAGTAATAGTAGTTTTAAAACTTGCAGTTGGCTGCCAGGAGGGGGCTGTGTGTGTGTTTGTGTGTGTCTGTGTTGTTGTGGTGTTGGGGGGGGGGTCAGGTGGCTCATGCAAGATGCCGACTGGGTCTCACTACACCTGAGTTTTGAGCGGCAGCTTCAGGGCTCCTAAATATTTCCTGCCTCTAAATGGAGCGTTTGGAAAAAGAGGGGTCCACTGAAATCACAAACAGACACAGGAAGAGAGCGAAAATCAGAGGGGAGGATGAAAGAGAGAAAAGATTGGGTTGGGTGGGGGGGTCAAGAGAGAAATCACAACAGTAAGCACAGGGCAACTGCTGAGAAAGAGGAAGTTCAGAGTAAGGACAATATGCAGCAGAGCGGTCATTTACAACATGGCAGCTGAGTGATTTTAAAATGAAGGGTCTAACTGAAACAAGCGCAATAACAGACACTCAATATGTCTGCCAGCGGACCATCCCCATTTCACTGAGAAGGTGACTCAGCTAAAATGTAGGCTATGCATTGTCATATTGACAATGGACAGGGACAACATACAAAGTTGTAGAAATCTCAAAAAATGCTTTGTATGCTGATGATGTTAATATGTACATGTAACCCTGCTGTATCAGTTCACCACCTCACACAAATATCACTCCAATTGAGTGGTGCAGTAACGACTGATTTTTGTAGGCCGACATGGAAGTTAGCATTGCAAGAGTTCCTTGCAACTCGAGAAGTAAAATGCTAAGGCTAAGCTAAAGGTGGCTAATGTTATACGTGGTGACATATAGTAGTTTATTTGGAAACTTAGCAACCACTGTTTTAAGACATGAACATATCTTAGGCTTGTGTTAACCACATCACTTATCTCTGGCTTCTAACCAATAAACACGTTGACGACGAGACGATGGACTTTTGATTCATTGAGGAAGGGGCCTTGTGCTTTTAATCAGATACAACCTTATTAATTAAAATATTAAAATATTGTTAATTTACAGGGTAGGAGAAACATCTGTGCCTTTTAGAAAATATTTGAGGGTCTAATCTGCTGTTGGGTTTCTGAAGCTTGAAATGACCTTTTAGAGAAGGATGTTTGTGTATGACATGTTAAGTCAATTATATAAATGTATCTATTTCGCTTTTCAACGATAGCTCCTGAATGAAGTACATGAGATGCTAAGGGCAGACTTTGATGCTTTGCGTTATGACACTGTGATAACAGACTCCATATGATGTTTGACAGATGTGCATGGAGAGAACTATGTAGGTTGTTTTTTTTTGCGGAGCTGTTGCATTTTAAATAGTGATCATTTATTTAGTACATTTGTTAAAAATAAAACTCAATAAACACATTACATTAAAAATAAAACAAGTTTAATTTCCTTATCAAATCCGTTTTGTTAATAAAAATGGTTGGCCGATATATCGTTGGATATTCATAACTGTGTATTAAATCCAGAATACGTTTTATAATAAAAAAAAAGTCCTACTTTACAATAATTAATATACTTCAATAACATTTTTGGATGAATTTCTCAAAAGTTTTCAGCTCCCTCCTGCAGTTGTACCTACCTTACCAGTGATGTCATTCACAGCTACGTGAACAAAGATGGAAGCCTCCTCCATACCTTCCAAGTACACATGGCGATAACCTGCACACACCAACACACACACCAGGGTTAGGAGTCAAACACAACAGGGCAGATAGAAATGTTATATGTTATATCAATCAGCAGTGAAAATACACATTTATTTATAAAAAGTATTTAGATAGTCCGTAAGGTAGCACTGTTATAGAACATATCAGGAAAAAACAAATAACTAGATAACAGGTCATTTAAAACTGAAAGGTATTGTGTTCCAAAAGACTTGGTACTGAGCTCACCGGTGGATAAGGCTTTACGCAGATGACCATTCATTCTAATTATTTAGTCCTCTCTCCTTACTGTATGAATATAAATAAAGAAAAACGTTCTCCTGATTGTTAATGCTAATTTCATAGTTATACATAAACATGAGTCAATTTATTTCAAAATAAAAGCACTCCATTGGTGTTTTTTCATGTTATTGAGCTATTTAACTTGAATTGTATTTGATCAGTATGGGATACTGTGAGACCAGTCAATGAGACAGATGCTCATCACTAAGGAGTATATACTGAAAAAACATATATAAGAAATATGTTATAGTGTATTTCATATTTAATTACTAGGTTTTTTATTTGGTGGATGCAGTGTGAAAATAAACAACAGTAAAATCTAGTTTCAGGGAAGATGGAACCCTTAAGCATGTCTTAATATATTCAATGTCGTCGTTTTTTTAAACCTTTGGACAAAGCCAGGCCAGCTTTGTCACTTTGCCTCTAGTCTTCATGCTAAGCTAGGCTAACCATGTCCCTGCTCCAGGTTTTGACTTAACCGATTCCTCTTCTCATCAAACTCCGAAGGATTTTCCAAAACTATTCCGTTTATAAACTCGTCCTATTGTAACATCGATTAAAAATAACTGCATGGGATCAAGCAGCATCTTTAAATCCTAATAAAGCATGGCAACAGTGCTCTAGGCATGACTTTCAATGAACCTCCACCAAAGCCTCTTCATTCTCTGACTCAGAACAAAAACACCATTTCTATGTCTAGAACATGAGAAACAAAATGCATTAAGAAGCTTTTTGTAAGTGACCACAAACTTTTGGAGGGCCAGGTGAGGTGGGGGTGCCCCTCTGCTCCCTCTTACCTGGAATCATGCTGTTGAAGGCGATGGTGCGCTGGCCGATGAAGTCCTGGCCGATGGGGTCATGATCCCACACGAGGAAACGCACCAGGGCGAGCTCCGGCATGTGGACGGTGAACACGATCGTCTCCTCCCACATCGGGTTGAAGCCTGAGGGACCGGTCCCGAGAGAGACAGGGGGGGTGGAGGAGGGGAGAGGAGAGAGGGGAAGGGGAACCGCAGGAGAATAATCAAGACGGATATTCAAAGAGCATGACGAGTAACAAGAAGAGAAGAGAAGTCAGTAGATAAAACAGAGAGGGAGTGAAAGAAAAGAAGAGGACAAAGAGAGTGGACAGTCCAGTAGAGTCAGCAAACTGCTCTCATCCATTATTCAGGGTGGGGGTGTGTGTGTGTGTGTGTGTGTGTGTGTGTGTGTGTGTGTGTGTGTGTGTGTGTGTGTGTGTGTGTGTGTGTGTGTGTGTAAGGAGACTGATAGGTGCTGCCTGTGCACCTCTTCTCGTGCTGAGCTCATCAATTATAGATCAGAACCCATAACACACACAAACACACACACACCAAATCATATAATATCAGGCTACAGCCGTTGTGTATTTTATTATGTGAAGCACTAAATGGTTTTAGACAAATATCGACTTTGAAGCATCAGGATCACTGTAACCAGAATTGATAATGAACTAGATTTAATTGGTGGTTTGAGTTGGATTCAATTTGTTTAAATGATGGTATTTAGTACAGAAACAGATGATTTCTGATCCACTTGAGTGTAATCACTCTTGGATGCAGCCCCTCACATCTCTGAATGCTACTGAATGACTCTACACCTTCTCAACACGATATTATATGTGTGTTTGCAATGCTTACCTCCGAGTCGGCCTACAAATATTCTTCCCTGCAACTCTGCATTATTACCAAGTCACTATCTCTCCACCAAAACAGGCCTTTTTATGGCAATGGGCCGACTTCTCTGCAGAATATGAAGGCAGGAGACCCTGAGTGATTCCCCCCCACTCACCGTTATCATCCACCACTCTGGTCTGCTCCTTGCAGCAGTCCACCGGCAGGCCGATGATCTCCACCTCCACGAAGGGATCAATGATCTGACAGACGGACGTAACAGTGTTCAGTTACTGCTTCACCAACCATGTGATTCTATGTAAAGACTTTTCAATGATCCCACTCCACTTCTTTTTGGTGAGGTTGAAAACTACCCCAGTCATGTTGACACTTAGCTATGTCTCCATCTTTTGCTGTCAATAAAGAAGCATCTCACCGGGTCAAACTTGGCAATTTGATTAATATGCATTGAGTGTTATTGCTTTAACATAACTATGTTTCTTAGTGTACAGGCAAAATGTATTATAACATGTATACCAATATATACAGCTCTGGAAAAAATCTCTCTTAAATCTTAATCTCTACATGTATGGCAGCCATTCCATTCCAGTGAAATGTGAGTACCGTAATTTTCGGACTATAAGCCGCGCCTGTTTTCCCATTTTTCGACGCTGCGGCTTATATAACGGTGCAGCTAATCTATGGATTTGTACAGCTAACGGCCACTAGGGGACCTCCTAAATCTATGGATTTTACAGGTTACAGTCCACCACCTTTAACTCTATGGGCTCTATGGCCGGTCCGCGCCCCCCACCTTTAAGCGGCGGGTTCCAGCAGGAAAAGCTGGAGGCCGGAAAAGAGTGAGACAGGTAGCGCGCGAAAGTAAAAGTGGAACCGAGAGTGGTACGAGAGACAGAACGAGAGCAAGACAGACAGACATTACGAGAGCGAGACAGTTTGTCCCCGTACCACTGGTTGAAAACTGCTGCTGTAGATCACTGCCGGTACGTGCGCTGGGAGCGCACCGTTTAAGTTTGAAAGTTGAAAAGTTTGTGTGTCTGAAACGCTATGTGATACAGTACAGTTTACACAGCACAGTACATGTTCTGTAACTACTATTGCACTAAATGGTAATACTTGAATACGTTATGCAAATATGCAACTTGTTTGTTGAAATGTTAATAAATGGGAGCTTCCTCAAACAGCCATCTCTTTCCCGACAATCCCCTCTGTGCACGAACCCTTACATATGGTAATTAAACATTAAAACACCTGCGGCTTATAGTCCAGTGCGGCTTATATATGTACACATCATTCAATTTAGCTGCTGCGGCTTATATTCAGGTGCGCCTTATAGTTCGAAAATTACGGTAGTTTATAAAATATATATTTAATTTTACTCAAACACATACCTATAAATAATAAAACCAGAGAAACTGATCATGCTGCAGTGGTCTCTTAATTTGTTTCAGAGCTGTATTTTGCATATTTAAATAACTTTAAAAAGACCCCGGAGTGGTCCTGTGTGTTACCTCTCCCCGGTCCCCCAGCATAGAGTCTTTGGGTTTGGGCAGCTGCTGTCCGCTGATGATCTTCAGCACCAGCTGCTTCTTCATCTGATCTGGTAGAGGCTCCTCCAGGTTGGGGTTGAAGGTCCCTGTGAGGGCAAGAAACAGAAAAGTACATGTTTGATTACCTTCACATACAAAGTTCAACTCTAAATTCTGAAATGAACACATTTTCATCCAAAGCTAGTTACATTGCTGATCATTATGATCAGATTTAAAACAGCAAGTCCATCCAGCAAGTTTCATTGGAATAGTCTTTTAAAGTCTTTTAAAAATGACAGCTTAGTTGAATATTCTAAGCTGATTGGTTGACACATTCGAACATTCTGCGGTCTGCTCTTTTCCGATAGAAGAGCGCTACTAAGCAGGAACTAAAGTGTGTGCAGTCAGATCAATCCGCAGAGTTTGGTCACTTTAATGTCAGCCTTGGCAAGGAAAGGTTCAGGAAGATTGAAAATCCTTCCGTTTCGTGTCGGGATCCTGCTCACCCTGTTGGTGTTCTTTTTACATTGATGACCGGCTCGTTACATAATCCCTTACATATAATACAAACCCTGTACCAAAGAACATTTATATAGTCGAGGTTACAAATGACATAAGCTGCAAATAATAAAATGCCCATATGGGAGCATACATTTTGATACTATCTACTTGTGACACCAATAATACAACATTCAAAATGATGAATAAGCCATCAGTGAAGAGGTTTTTCCCATTTCCATGCACCTCAGATTTAGTGAAATTCCTATTCAAAGACCAAATTAACATCATAGTAAAATATACTATAATACTGTTCTTTATACGTATTCTAATGCCTATACATAACATAACAAGCGGGGCAGCTAAACCTACTTGTTAATTAATGATGTCAGTATTCCTAAGGTCTTCAATAGACCCAAACTGAAATGCTGCTAATGACTCATGTCGCTGCTGACCTTCACACATGCAGGCGGGCTTCAGGATGTAGCCACAGTTCCCGTTGCTGTAGAACTTGGCTCTGTTGAGCTGCAGGACGCGGCCCTCTGATTGGTAGTTGAGAGCGACTGAAATCAAAGCAGTTCACCTTGTTATTGTCAGCCCTAAAAAAAACTGGCAGGACAGAAAATAATGGTGGCAGAGCAGAGATGAAGCTCGTACCCAGCTGGCAGCCAGCGCTCCAGAAGGGCTGGGGGTTGAAGTTGGAGGAGTCCACGCGGTACGAGGAGGGGTAGATGCGGGACAGCTGCCTCTGGTTGAAGTGGATGAAGGAGGTGGCTTTCTGCTGCATCACCTGGTGGGCTTTGGTCTCACTGAGCGACGACACCTGCCAGCTACAGGAGGCTGACCACAGAGACATCAAATCAAACTTTACTCATATAGCACTTCTTTTAAATAACACAAGTGCTTTACAAAACATAAACAAAACAAATATGAAAACAATACTACACACCCCTTCACAGGTTATATATACCGAGTACCGCATAACTTTGTAATTGATCAAAACACTTAATACCAACAGAAGCCAATAAACACAGGACTGAATAAAACAATATAATATAAATAAATGAGTAAATGAATGAATGAGTAAATGAATGAATGAATACATTGATAAATAAAGGAATAAAATAAGAATAACATTTGAGTAAATATAATTCAATTAAAAGACTAATTAAAATGATGAATGTTTTTCTATTTATTTTCAACATCCTTTTACATTTGTCTGATAACGACAATGACCAACTGCAGTCAGTGTTCCCTTAATTTAACTTGAAGGGATTTAAGATACCTTTTGTATCCTGATTAAGTAATCCCATTACATTTAGTCCGTAACTTCCCTAGCCTGCCAGAAAGTGGTGTTTTATATCCGCTCCACTCTGTTAGCACTTAGCCTCAGGTTAGCAGAAGCGCTCACGTTGTGCCTCGATGTCGTAGAGACCCACGGAGCACGTGTACTTCACCAGATCAGACAGAGCCCGGGACAACTTCATGGTCTTCTTCTTTCTGGAAGGTTTAACAAGAAGTCAAAGGTTACATTAAACACAGAAATGTAAAGTAGGGCTGTCACATTCTCAGACTTGCATTACCGCAATATTATAACCGTGTTATCACTATTGTTGTAGTACATTTATCATCAAGTGTCATTTACAGTAAGTATATAACTTCCTTCTCTGGTTTGATTTTCCCGCGGTTTGAATTCACATCTAGCTACTTCATTTTCACTTCCTTAGAATAGACAGAAGGCTGTTTCTACGACCATTGTTAGGATTGTACTGACCATGTATGCAAGTTTCAAACATCTGGCCAACACTTCATGTAATGTATATTGCCTTGCTGAGACCTTCCCCTTTCTTTGTGTTTTGAGTGTATAAAGTGCTTGTATTTTCTGTTTTACGTGGTCAGATCTTGGTGCTACTGCTAGTGCAGGACTGCCCTTCCAGCTGGATATAAGATTGATTCTGTTAAATGCCATAACTCCTTATTAAATAACACTACTTTGGTTTAAGCTTGTATATTTGTTCTTTTCTTACCAGAAGGTGATTAAGCATGGAATTTCCACCACAACTATATATATCACGTGAGATTCTTACGGACGGCACGAATTACAAAGTATATATAAGAGAACACCATTCAAGTCCTACTTGTCCCGGAAATTTTGGATTATAATTATCCTGGATCTTAGATATAAAGTAGTTGACGCAAGTGTCTCAGTAAGTAACGTAACTTGTCCAGTAAAAAAATGGTGTCTAATCTGGTAAAAAGCTGTTTTGTATTGAATGTAATTGGGACCTGCCTGTTTTGGGTACGAAACTTAACGCCCATAGAGGTTGTAATATAAAGTCTACAGGAGACGTCTGGAAGGCTACCCCATACGTGACGAGTCACGAGTGGTAGGACTCCGACCAGACGTCCAAACCCCCACCAATTTCCAGTTACGAGTAACCTGTAAAGAGCAGTGGAGCTAGGTATTAAGGGTAACAACTCCAGATGATTTATTTAAATGTAACGAAGTTACAAGGTTTGAAGTGTAAGCCAAAGAGTATGTCGTAGAGGAGATATCACTTATACACATAAGTGAGAGACAGGATGTGCCGAGGTGAGGCGAGCTGGGGGGGGCGGGGACACCTCGGGTGACACGAGACTACACACAATAACAATGTTGACCGTAAGCAACAATCGTTGGTCCTTTACTGCTGGTCATTCATGTGTTGTCTACTCTGTAGCGACGTCACCCCAGACCCACGGCACACCGGCCCTTTTGCAACGGCCCGAGCGAACGAGCGCGGGAAACTCTGAGGCTCCTATAGCTTACTTACACCAGAGTCGCTTATTCTTTTCTGTGATTTCTAGTTTCTTTAATCTCCGACAGGAGGGGGTTGTCGGGGGAGTTCAGACGAAGTGTATTAGGTAAAAATTTAACAGATTGGATGAGTAGATTAAAGTGCGCAATATGTCTGGCCAGAGTTATCTTACGGTCGACGGGGTGATTTTTCGTAGGACTAACGCTCCGTGCTGTATAAGTCTGGTCTCAGGTATTGAGGGTCGTCGGGAACACACTACAATGAGGCCTAGTCACACCACCATGACGAGGGGGGGGGGGAGGACGTCTGGATGTAGGTTGTCCTTTCGTCCACCTCTTGGACCGGTTCTTCTTTCGACCTGTTTGGACTAACTTCCTAGGTTCTAGGCTCTGTCTCTTCCTGGCGGCGTTGTGAAGTGGGTAACGTCGGGAGGGGGGTGGCCACTTCTGGTGGGTTTTTCTCAAGGGGTTCCCATTCTGAACGCAAGGTTTTGCTAAATAGGCAAACTTTCTTGTTAATTAGGAAGACGTAGCAATTCCTTTTCGAAAACAAAGTACTTCGTATAAGTCCCGGGTATCAGGATAGTGGTTTTACGTTTCGTGTACTCGTGTATGATGTCAAATTTTTTCGCGTCTTTATGTTAGACTCGATTGCCTTTACGGAAGGCAAAATCAAATGTATGTGTGTCAATCGAGTGTGTGCTGTAAAATCACTTGGTATGGCATCCAAGTGGGAACGACTTAATACCCGGTGCCCTTCCTTGCAAACACCCGGAGAGACGACCTTGACCGATGGAGGCGCTGGGCTGGTGCCTATCGCCGCTCTTCTGAGACCTACCTACATTAGTTACGATCTATTAGGTATCAATAATCTATTAGTTTGTCATTAGACTAAAGGGATAAGAAATACGATTGACCTTCCTTATGTAATGAAAAAAGTAGGACTATTGTCATTAGGAGAATGACCAGTACAGTACGACAAAGAGGTGGTCGGACAAATATATTTCCGAAAGTAAAAGGTGTAGTCGGCTGGGCAAAGAGCAAGGGTCTCCAAAATCCCCATCAAGTCCAAAAATAACAGTGTAAAGTCTGTAGTGCCTTACTTCTATTTGGGGTCGTACGGAACCCAGTATGTAGTAAAAAGGTACAAGTCCAAGGGACACATTGACAAGGAATTACAGATCGTCTCTCATTGTCAAAGAAATTATTCAAGAGAATGTGTTAGAGGTCGTAACAGGATTGATTGGACAGAGGAGACGACACGGTCCCATTCTCACTCCTCCCCTGTACTGTGCCCCCTGCTCCGATTGAGGGACGTCGGTTGTTCTCCTGTCCTGCGAGGAAGGTACCCTAAAGGAGATTTACGTTCCAAGTCGAAAATGAAACTTCTGACAAAAAGGTTATAGGGTGGGTGCAACTACTCTTGTGTCCCGAAGGTCAAAAGTTGAAATTAGTGTGACATGCGAACCTTAAATACAATTTTTGGTATGATTCTTGTGTGTATAGTAGTTACTGTTCTTCGACAATCATGCTCCTGATGAGTAAGACTAAATACTTTGATTTTCTGGTTATCCCTGATTAACGCAATCAAACACAGAAACGCAAAGTACTTTGGAGATTTTCTCTATTGAACACAAGGTTCTTTTTGTCTACGTTGGAAAAACTAAGATTTTCATAGTAGACATACTTCCAACAATGACAGAGGCCATAAGAGACCGAGGGAAGTGAAAAAAAGGGGAAGAACGTCTTCTTCCAGTGGTTCCGACTTTTTCCGTCCTCACTCAAAAGCTGTTCTGTCGCCAGCCTGTGCCTAGTCCTCTCATTGCTTGTCGCGGAGGCCCGGGGAGACGTAGTGTTGTTCATGCGATGTGTGTTGTGTGTGTGTGTGTGTGGTGTGTGTGTGTGTGTGTGTGTGGTGTGTGTGTGTGTGTGTGTTTGTGTGGTGTGATGTGTGTGTTGTGTGTGTGTTGTGTGGTGTGTGTGTGTGGTGTGTGTGTGTGTGTGTGTGTGTGTGGTGTGTGTGTGTGTGTGTGTGTGTGGCGGCCGTGTGTGTGTGTGTGTGGTGTGTGTGTGTGGGGGGGCGGGGCGACGACTCAGTGGGGGGTGTGTTGGTCGTACAGTATCGGTATAGTGGAGAGTCCCCTGTGTAATGTTCGAGCCTGAATGTACGTAAAGGATCTCTGAATAGGATGTGGAATCTGGTATTGGGTTGTGTCACGATTTGGAATTGGCGAATGGGATTGGCTTCGAGTGGGATTTTAATTACTAAGGGGCGAGTACCCCTGGGGAAGGTAAAACCAAGGTATTCCCTCCGTCCAGGTGTGTGGCGTCCCGGCACTCGACCACATTTAGTCTAAACCAGGGGGTGTTCCTATTCATTCTACGATCCCTTGTGGTGTGTATGTGAGGTGGTCGGGGGATGTTGTATGTATGTATTATGGTAATGTCATGTATGTAAGACTGTGATTAATGTTGATGCAAATCGGATGGCGTTATC